>NC_064638.1:223439569-223742600 GCF_023864345.2 Schistocerca serialis cubense
GTACAAAAGACTTTCTTCCTTGGCCTGCAGCATACAACAACAGATGTAGCCAAAATCCTTTTATCAATGGAACAGCAAATATTACCATGAATTGCAAATAAAATGACCAAGAAGCTCACTACAGCACTGTAACACACCAAATAATGCTACAGAATGCACTTAATCCCTCTTTCCTCTCTGAGGGATGGGCTAACAGTTACAAAACATATGTATACTTTTTTCTGTTTCTAAATGTATCTATCTACAGTACTTAAAACAATGGAAAATCCAGGATGGAATACAACAATATTATAAAAATAATAACCACTACTCGCCATATATCCCCCACCCCCTCCATCTAACCTCCTGACTGCAGCTAGCTGTCCTATCTCTCTCCACCTCATCCCTGTATGCTCCCACAAGCAGCACTTTACCACCCCCACCCCTACCCCACTATCTCTCCCCCTCCCCATCCCAGCCCAGCCTTCACCTTATCCCCACCATGCAGTTACCTTTTTATCATGTGCTGCTGCTCACAGTCTGGTCTCCGCAGACAGAGACTGCGGTCATGTGTGTGTGTGTGTGTGTGTTGTCTATTTCCGATGAAGGCCTTGTTGGCTGAAAGCTTATTTTCCAACAGTCTTTTTGTTGTGCCTATTGTGACTCAGCATCTCCACTATAGGGTGAGTAGCAACCATTCTTTTCATAATATTATCTGCAACACTTAGAATTTGTACTCCCGAATGTAAGTACCTACTGTCTTCTTGTAATTTTACAGTTTTCTCAAATGATTATTCCCTGTGATTCACTTGTATGATAATTAATTATGTGATACAGTCATGTATAAGTGATTACATGTTTTCTGAAAGGACATTACTAAATGTGTTTTTAATATGTAAAAATAAAATTGTTAGTGGAAGGTACAATGGAAAATATATTTAATACATGTATTACAATGTGTGTTACATTCTATAACATTTAACATTTTCTTTGCTTTCCAGATTCTCATAGAGGTCCACATCACTTTAAATTCAATTTCTTCAAACAAGTTAAACATAAAGGCAACACAGTGTGAAAAGAAATACCTAATGTTATTTAATCATTATTGATTCTTACAATTTATAAAAATGGGGCAATATTATAGTGGAAATGGAAAACAAATGATATGGCGACAAAATTATTCAAAGATAAAAAAAAAATTGTGACAATAAGAAAATATTTCAAGTGCACAAATATATCTGAAGAACAACATTGCAATTTAATATGTTGTGGAGTGCATAGTAATTAAAAGAAATTGATTTGACTCTTGGGATGCTGCATTTTTACAGCTGCAGTACTTTTATATAATAATGATAGCATCTTGTGATGTATTTAGAGTTTCTGAGACAATTTTGTAGCAAACCCAGTAAACACATCAGAACAAACCATTTGTAAGAACTGTTATTTTAGGCCAGTTCATACACTTGAGTGTCAAGTACTTAACAGGAAGGAAATGCCCGATTTATGTTTTAATGTTCACAGAATATTCCCAGACAATCTGAAGTACAATATATCATATATTAAAACAAATCACACAAGAATGAAATTAAATTATTTATTTAGATTATCTGATAATTTCTGTTCTCTTCTCTGAATTCCTCATTTCAAAATATCATACTATCAGTCTTGAGCTGCAAATGTTAAAGTTCAGTACCTTCCAGTTGACTCTCATAAATAGGAGTTAGTTCACACTGTACATATTTTAAGCTATTTACAATGCTATTCAAGAAGCCACTTATTACAAAGTTGGCAAAACAGTGATCAATTAATGATAATGTAACATTTCTGCTTTGCATACAGGTATGGCTCTTGCAGCCATCTTCATCCCTCTCTCTCTCTCCTCTTTCACACGCACACACACACACACACACACACACACACACACACACACACACAACAATTTCAGGCAAATTGCAAAGCATATGTCTGGCAACTGTATTAAAAAAATGCACAATGTAATATGCCCTATAAAACGATTTTGACTGTCAACTATAGGTACATATAAAATATACACTTACTTATGGATTTATATAACAACCTTTCTTTAAATTCACAAATATGATGTATAAATATGAAAATAAGCTATACACTGTAAAGGTTATTATAATAGCCAAACCTAAAAAATGAACTTGTGACTATTGAATGGACACAGTTTCTGAATTAAAATACGAGTTACATACACATTAGAAAAAGATGTCTTCACATAAAATGTATTTACAGTATTCTGGGAAGAAATGGCCAGTAAAATATATTTTAATTTAGTAATAATGTACATCTAAAAATTGCACATCTACAGTGCATGTTGATATCCAATACACATGTCACATTAAGGCAAAATGACAAGGATTATCCTTCAGAAAGAGTATACACAATATTTTTCTGGTATAAATGTGGGAATTCGTTTTATGTGGTATTCACTTGTAAATAGGATATAGTGTGGTATCCACTTGTAAATAATGTATAGTCACAGATTGTGTGCCAATGTCTGTCCGATTTACTTGAAAGTATGATTTGTTAGTACAAATATCTTTGTAAACCAACATTTTATCTTGTCATTTTAAGTTTTGTTCTCAGACTAGTTTTCTTGTGAGTGTCTTTGTTGAAAATATAATTTATGAAAAACACTACTTTTTACTGTCAAGATTTTTGAATATCTCAAAGGAAATAGTGGCTAATTTGAGAACAACTGCTACATTAATACGGAGTGGCAGAAATAAAGGATAACATTATTGAGAACAGAAATAAAGTGCTCTTACGAAATAGGTAACCCCCACAGTTAATCCAGCTACAAAATGATTAATTCACTAATCTGATCAACCCTCTTGAATGGATCTCTCTCTCTCCCCACACACACACACACACACACACACACACACGCACACCGAGATGAAGGGGAACCGTAAATAGGGAGAGGAACAGAGAGGGTGAGCGAGTAAGTGTGTGTGAGAGAGAGAGAGAGAGAAGAGGAAGAAGAAGAAACAAACTAAGTAGATGTAAATGGAATTTTAGTTGCCAAAATTTTCTCTAGTAATCCTGTCAGTTTCACAGAGTGCGCAACAGTTACATGAAGAAAAGAAATGTATGTCTGGCATTGTTAGCTGGACTGTTCCACAGTAACACAGAATATATTTTACGATGTTTGGAACAGAGCAACGAAATACTTTCATTTCATCCAGGGAAGTTACCTGGAAACATACATCGAAAAAATAAATGGAAGAACTGACGTTATTACTGCAGCACAGCTGAAACCTGATGAATCAACGTTTGTACTAAGAATAAATGATGTTGCACATCTAGTTATTTCTCTCCACATTTCAGCTGATTACTGTGATTGTGATATACAACTGAAAACTAGCAGATGACTACACTGTGATACTTGTGGATGTGTAACCAGACGAAAATTTTTTTATCAAATTATTTCAACAGAAAATATGGTTAAGGAATGTACCTCAACCAAAAGTTATTCTTTATTTATGCACAACTGAGTCACTATAATTTTATTTTATGGCTTTCCTTAAATATATTTATACTTGAATTGCGTATGTTGCACAGAACTGAAGTCAACCTTCACTGTGATAAATTATTTATCTTTTTACAAAACTTATGATTAATCGTCGTGTTTCTATTTCACCCATCTGAAGTCTGTATAGAACTCAAACTTTTCTTGCAAATCAGATTAGAGCAACTGACAGTCCCATTGTTGGTGAATACTGTTTCTTTTCTTGATTCATACATCTGGTTTCACACCTCCCAACATCTTTAAGAACTTAACTAGAGCGTCATGACTTGAATAAACAGCTGTTGCAACTATCAGTATTATTAGTAGTGGTAGTCAGTTTTTATAATAGTTATCATGTGTGTTTGCTTTACTTTATCTATATGTAAACTACATACACAAAAAACAGGTATTTAAAATCTCCAGCTTTTCCAGTTGCACTACTCAGCCTCAAATTTATATGCTAGTAAAAATTTCTCACTTATGTCCAGTGCAATTATTACTGTTTGAATTTGTAACCCCAGATCCATAATCAAATAATTGTTTACATTATGATAATGGGCATTACATTAAAGACTTTTTCATCAGAATAAAGAACTTTGCTCTTGATTTTAGACAAAGATGAGAAGTCAATTTTTTTGTTTTGCTCCTATATTATCGTTAGTGTTTTGCTCCTATATTATCATTAGTGATTAAATTTTATTTCAAGCTGAGTTCTTTTGACAGTGTGTTCCCAGTTTTACTACATTTTCCTCAGTTTCTTGGTGATTCAAACATGTCAAACATAAGAAAGAATTTGAACAGATGCCAGTAGTCTATTCTCATACATATAAAAATGTGAATAGCACACTAATAGATATACACAGATATTTTAATCAGAATAGATACTGTTATTGTGGCTGAATCTTACATATTGTGTGTTGCTAGGAAATACAGAGCAAAATCTAAATACCAATGTGAGGAAAGGGCATTGCTCAGTGACCAAAGGGCACATTGAACAGCTGTAAGGTATGCAGAAAGCACGGATTGCCTGTTGGACTTCCACATTCCTTCATTGAATGCCAACATACATATACCATCCCTCTCTTCCTGGAACCGCAGCTCGACTGGACTGTAATGCCAAAAGTATGACGTGATTCATTACTCACCTCAATCTGGCTAATGTTACGAGAATATTTGGGGTGAACAGTCTGAAGGAGGACATTCATACTAAACTGCAACCGGTTACAAGTACATTTTTATCTGGTGGCTGCTCAATACTACATCTGTTCCTTAAGTGATGGTCATTCCTCATACAGATATTTAATAACTGAAATAACATTCATGTGGCACAACAAAAGAAACTGTCAATTGAAAATGAAAAATTATTTTCTCCTCCAACATAAAATATCTCACGCATCTCTCATCAGTCTATATAAGTAATGGGAAGTCCTGGTAGATTGTAAATAAATTAAGAATAGAGGAGTCTTTGAGTCTTCCCTTTATGTGAAATATGCTAGAAAATATGTCTTGGAGGCTGCTGTAATTCGTAAGGAGAGTAAACATCATCCATTCGCTCTTTGATACTATCATACATCATATATTGTGTCATATTCCTATCTGCTACAGTTGTCTTTCAATGAACAATGTAGGAAAAGACAGATTGCTACTTACCGTAAAGAAGACACATCAAGTTGCAAACAGGCACAATTAAAAGACATTTACATAAAGCTTTCAGTCACAGCCTTCATCAGTAAAAGAGAGACACACACACACCACTCACACACACAGGCAAGCACACCTCACACACACATGACTGCGAACTCCAGCATATCCGGCCGGAATCATATGGGATGCAAGCAACACTCTGAAATGAATGGGGAAGGGGAAGGGATAGTAGTGTATGGGTGGGCAGAGAGAGAAATGCTGTCTGGTGGAGTGTGTGGGGGCTAGACTGCCAACAGGCACAGCATCAGGAGCTTGTGGGGCAGGGGGGCAGGGAAAACATGAGCAGAAAGGGAGAAGAGCGGGGAAAGGCAGGCAGATGAATTGGCAAAGGGCTGCAAATAAACAGGGTGAGAGATGAGAAAGGGGAGGAGATGATAGGACTGAGGAGGTGGTAACTGTTTAGATCTTTCTTTACATATGACCAGATGTAGAAAATAAACCTAGACTGCAATATCTTGCATAAAGACAATGACATACATTGTTTTTCAGTAGTAAGCACAACAC
Organism: Schistocerca serialis cubense; assembly: GCF_023864345.2. Classification (NCBI taxonomy): domain Eukaryota; kingdom Metazoa; phylum Arthropoda; class Insecta; order Orthoptera; family Acrididae; genus Schistocerca; species Schistocerca serialis. The sequence continues at coordinate 223,445,295 of NC_064638.1, forward strand.
TTAACTTGCTTCACATAAGCAAGTGAATGAGAGAGATAAATGGAGAATGAGTAAGAGTTTGGTATTTAAATACGGAAACAATAGTTGGAGGAAGTAAATAAACAATCGGACAAGACATGTAATAATTTTAACTTTCAAAAAGAGGTGTTTGTCAGATCAGCATAACAACTTAACCAAAAACACTGTGTGAAAGGATTGTATGAAGTTGAAGTCACATACAAAGATATTATACAATTTTGTATAAATTTGCTTAATAAACTGTGAAAGCTCTCAAAAAATCATGTAAATTTGAAGCCTTTAAAGTTTTGGGAAACCTATGTATAAAATTTCATTCTTCTCTACACAACCATGAATATGAAATGAAAAGTAAAGAGCCATCTCATTAGTTTCTCAACAAAGTGCCTGATAGTGACCACATTAACACAGAGCATTATGTTGTTTTCATTGTGTAATCAGTGGCACCTTATGAATATGAACGTGTTTGTAGTGTTGGATGACCTCTGCCTCATATTTTATGATGATCAGCAGGACACAGACTTTGTCTCCTGATACGTACAACAGGAATTGTACACAACACTACAATAAGTCAAAAGTGACAACACATCACAATAATACTAATGGCGGAAAACAAAGTTTCTGCAATTCAATAACTATTTGTTTTATGCTAGATTAATTGCAATTTTGCAAAAGCTTCTGTAATTGTATAAAACATGTGCATAAATAATAACTGAGACTGTAATTATTCTTTTACATAAATGTGACTCAGTGAAATTATGTTTTGAACCAACATTTTAGTGGAATTTACTTATGTTTACAATGTACTCTGAGTGCTCATATTTGGAGAATCTGGGTACTCATCCTTGTCTTGCAAATTTCTCAAAGGACAGAAAAGTTTGTGTATCAGTAGCCTTTATTTTTTTCATTCTTCAAATAATCATTAGTGGTTTTTACATCTCATCATTTGAGATTCTCAAATACTATTTGTAATCTTCATTTTGGACCTGGGTAGAATTGCATGGCATATGTTTGTTGTGTTTTTGATTTTGATGATGGGAATGGAGAAAGTGGAGTCAGCCCTAGAACAGATAGCATGATACACCAAATGGACTCAGTTTATTTGGTGACTGCAGTAGAAATGTCTGCTCTACAGAAATCTCTTGTAATGTGATATACATACGCAGAGTCAATTAGTAACATAAGCCATTTGCGCGCTTCGCTTATTGTCATATTAAGTGGCCAGAAGAAAATGAGTAAATTAGTATAAGACATCAGGAATTTTATTTTATACCATGTGTTCCACGTGGGATATATGAGTGCGATAATAATGATGAATGCATAAATAAATAACCAAATGGGATGCCATGTGCAATAACACATGGACCATGTCATCAGTCACCATATGCTGCACACTGTGGAGAGATTCAACATTCTTTAACCAATAAAATTCTATTCTATTATCTTGGAGCTAATCACAACAATGTCACCACAATTTAATGGCTTCTCTTATGGAGGAACTACGCCTTCCAAATAAGTCTTTTCAAGCAATACCATTATCTTGGTAATATCTCCCATCACAGATTTGATCACTTGTGCCTATAATGACTTTGCTTGATAATTCTGCCATCAGTACTGAAAATGGCCAAATTGGTAAAATATTTATGAACTTATCAGACTTTTTGTAAATAATGTGATTCCCAGCAGATATTGTCCAATCACATCAATTAAAAAAAACTGGAGATACTTCAGTATCCAAAAACCAAAGTATTAAATGTTATATTTGTAATGTAATCCAGTTTGATCATTTCATCTACAGGCATACTTATATTATGATATATTGTGCTTTATTATTTTGTAGCTCTGACAAGGATTTGTACTGAGTCAGATAGGAATAGCTGAACATCAGCTACAATTATAGTTCAAGCTCATCTAAAGTGAGTGGGCTCTTTCCATCACACAGCAGAAAATTCGAGCTGTTACTGTATACGTGAGGCAAACTATTGCTGTATCACTTGAAAAATGTATTGTGTGTGATGAGTGTGATGTATGAGGGTAATCATATAATTTCAGCTATCCCCTTGAAAAAATATTAATTTTTTGTACGTTTGAGGTATATGTCTTCCATACTGGTACATACTGAAATCCTCATACCTTAGTACCACACTACACTGCTAGATGAGCCAAAATTAAATGGCACAGCCCATCTCCTCTACATCAATAGGCTGTGCCATTTTGTTAGCTCCTCTAGTGGTGCACTCTGACACCATGGCATGCAGATATCAATGTTTACCAATGACTGCAGATATGTACCTGCAAAGAAACAGAAAATTTGTTACGTAAGTTGTTTTTTCAAGAAGACGATTAAAATTATATGACTTTTAGTATGATAAACCTCATTTACACTTACTCAGCAAAATAGTATGCAACTTTTATGCTTTACTGGGCAATATTTTTCCATTTTGACTCAAACGAGAAGTGAAGTGAAGTTTGTTGAGTCTGAGATGGGCAAATGTGCTGCTGGAAGGTAAGCAATGACAATGCCACTAATTTAGTACCTTGTGGCTGAAACATTCAAAGAAATAGTTGCTGCTGTACAAACGAAATTCACACTTTTTCCTTTCAAGTATCAAAAACCTGGCAGTTTCTGTCTCTTCAATCTTATGCCTATAGCCTAGCTGAACATTCAGTAGAAATGTCTACAGTTGAAAACTTGATTTCCTCCCTCAAGCTGTTTGATATGACAGTCTGCTATAACTTCAGCAGTTATTGAGCAACCACCAGTAGTCACAGTGAACTGTGTCGCTAAAATGTTAGTAAAGCCCCATCTACATACATAAGGTGATGGGGATTAGTCAGAGAGGCTCGGCTGGCTCATGGGCCAGGAGATGAAGGAGGCTGACAGCTATCTGACTGGATTGTACCAGAAGGCCGGGTAGTTTATTCAAGGATGAGTAATACTTAAACTGGAGAAAAGAGTGGTTTTTCTCGAAACAGTTAAATTTTCTATGATGTTACATGTGTCACACACCGGTCAACTACAGTAGTGGTTGCCCATTTTCATTTTTGTTTATTGTGTATTGATAATTTTAGGCATCAACTCATACATTTAAAATCTCAGAAATTATAATTAATATAGAGGTTACTGACAATCATTCTTCCCAAGTGCCATTCACGAGTGGAACAGGATAGTGGGGGGGATTAATTAGTGGTGCTCTTCACCACACACTGTCAGAGCAAATATGATTATAGTTCTTGTTGAAAGATGGTGTTGGAAGTAAAAGGATATCATAAATTATTTCACCACTTCATAAAATGTATTTTATGGATACAATTTCAAGCACCTCATTGAGCACCTCATCCAGACAGCAGAGTATAGTCTGATTCTTTAGTTAAATGTCAATCATGCTATGGGCACATACCTTCAACCGAGTTTTGTATCAATAGTCATTATCTTTAAATTGGTTACATTTACGTAAATAATGCTACAGAAATTAACTGAACAGCTTCAATAGATAAATTAAATTGTCCTGATAATAATTTACTCCTTGACTGGTTTTAATGGTTTTACAACATTAACCCAGTTTTTCTTTTTATCAAGGAAAATGTGGATTGATACACAATTCTGAATTACAGAATACAAACAACAGTTTGAACTCTTGCATCAAAGAACAAATTTTCAGAAAGCAGAAAGTTGCAAATGTGAAGACCATGCATAGATGCTGCTGATTTTTTGAAGAAAACAAAATTTCTTCTTCGGGCTGATAATTTTGTTGTCTCCTAGCCACTTCGAATGTGTGTTGTTAATGAATACATACTGTCACTTCTTGAAAAAAAAAAAAAAAAAAAAGCATTGTTGGAAAAAGTGTAATCTGAGATCATTTGAGATAACATATTACAACTGCCAAGAACATTTTAGGGAGAGTAATTTAATTAAAAACAGAGTGAAGAGACTGCGTTAATGTTCTGCAATATATGCAAGATAATGATATTGAGAGTAGCAGAAGTTCTGCAAACTGTTGAGATACTTTGAACAGCAAAGAAAAAAGGTCTTACATATTTCTCACATAATGTTCTGCTTATGATATGTTATATTTAACATATTCTACACATCTTCATCAATCTGCATACATAAGTGCAGCAATGAAATGATTCTCAGTTGGTAATTCAATTAGAAACACTATGCACAGATATTTGCTTGATTCCCACATTAGAAGTAATTTTAAGAAAACTAAGAATTATTTGATAAAACAGTTGCTCTTTCTCTAAATAATATGCTATTTGAGAGTATATTTCATTATAAATTTATATTTTTAATAGTTACAACTTCAGTCTTAAGCTTCAGAATTATTTCTGCTACAGAGTAAACAAAATATACAAACTTCTTATATATTTCACTTAAATGCACACTCTTATTTATATCACTGTACACTATACATATGGTATGTAATAGATGATATTTACAAGGCAATGATGCTGCTATGCAGCACACCAAATAGTTTTCAGTTTCTAAAAAGTCTTCAAGATAACTTACAGCTACACACTATTTGTTCCCATTTCCAACTCATTCGGTGCCACACCGGAGAATATATCAGCCAAGAGAATGATAATTGAGAAAAATAGAAATGATGGGCTGGTGAAGAATCATTCCTTTTCTACTTAGCCCATCTGATATTTTTCTTAGCTTATATCAACAGTCTCTGTCTGTTGAAGAGGCAATATGTGCAACAAGAGTAAGTAGACAGATATCGAGGAAGCAAAACATGCCCTAATTTCTGTAGTTATCTGTAAACAACATATGTTGTTTTAAAATGACTCATTTCTTCTTCACTTATCAGTAAATTAAAAATATCTCAAAGTAGCACCTATTTAATTTTATGTACTAAGTTGTACTACAAAGTCGTTATTTGTCAACAGCTAAGTACTAACAGTACCATTTCACTCATTTTGCACATAGACTCTTACAGTTCAATATAGTTTTCAAGGTACTGAAGTAGATTCAGCTGTTATACTTTTCTTATTCAGAATTTATCACTGTGGGGCTGAGGAGCAATCAGTTTACAGCCACTTGTTCCGGACTACACTGCTTAGTCTCCTCCCCCACATAAGGTGATATCATACAAGTGTACCTTGTAGGTGTTGGGGATCAGCCAGAGGGGTTGGGCTGGCACATGGGCCGGGAGACGGAGGAGGCTGACAGCTGTCTACACTGCAGCTGACAAGGCTTGACACATCAAGTGAACTTGGAGTCTGTGCACAAATTCCCAGTCCTTGACTATTTACAGTTCCTGAACACCCTCCACTACTTCTCGCACCTGTATTGGTACATATGCCACTGTTACAACTGACACTGATGCCAACACTCCCACTGCCACCCGCAGGGCTGCCACCAACAGAAAGACCAGTTGCAACAGTACTGAGAAGGTTACTACAGCTGTTTTCACTCTGTGAGCTTCCTTCTTCTGGTGGTGTCACCTCTAGACCAATGCTTCCATTCAATGCTATCTTAATTGGGTTGCTATGGTTGGAAGCATAGGAGAAACCTAGGTCTTCTAGGCTGCTTTTTCGTCTTGTGGGACCAGAGGGTGCCAATCCCTGACGCAGGGAGTTTGAACGACGCAAGAGTATATCGTCAGCAACACGTAAGGAGTTGGATCGTGCTCTGTAGCATCCTGCAGGACTGGGACTTGCGGCACATCCAGCAACTGTAGGACTATCTGGAAGGGAAAGGGAGTTTGCTTTTGTTGTTACAAGTGGAGGGGGTCTTGGAGTTGGTGTATAGCCAGACAATCCAATAGTGGAGCCGCGCCGACTACCAGCTGCAGAATTTGCCATCTGTTGTACCAGTTGTTGAGAGCAGAAACTAATATTTGACTTCCGGCGGCTGTTGTGACGTTCAAATGTCTTCTGTGCTGAGAAAGGGCTGGGTCGTACTATGTATCTAGAACAAAAATTAGCTATGTTAAAATAGATTTAATAAAGGCAATGCATTCTACAAAAAATAGAAAATAAGATGACTCTGAAATTTATTGTTTTGGTCTTCAAAAATTATAGAATTGTAAGATAGAACAATGGTACTGCAATGTCTCACATATTATGACCACTATTGTATTGGAACATGAAAAACCAGTAAACCACATTTTGCAACAACTATTGAATCATATTAGTGATCGCTGGAGAAAAGAATACAAACAATATGTGAATGCTGCACAGTACCATAGCCTATATTGCTAACAGTAAACTATAAAGTCCTAAGGGCATGAGAGTGAACAAAGATAGCTTTCTTTAAGCAAAAGCTCCCTGAGGAAATAAAAAAAAAAATTACTTCCAAATCATAGTAAACAGAAACCTAAGAGATACATTTCACCAATAGCAAAGCCTGTAAATGGTTTAGCTGATCACAATTAAGTTTTAAAAATAGTAAGGAAAATTCTGGTACACTACTAGTCATTAAAATTGCTACACAAAGAAGAAATGCAGATGATAAACGGGTATTCATTGGACAAATATATTATACTAGAACTGACATGTGATTACATTTTCACACAATTTGGGTGCAAAAATCCTGAGAAATCAGTACCCAGAACAACCACCTCTGGCTGTAATAACGGCCTTGATACACCTGGACATTGAGACAAACAGAGCTTTGATGGCATGTACAGGTACACCTGCCCATGCAGCTTCAACATGATACCACAGTTCATCAAGATTAGTGACTGGCCTATTGTGACAAGCCAGTTGCTCGGCCACCATTGACCAGACGTTTTCGATTGGTGAGAGATCTGGAGAATGTGCTGGTCAGGACAGCAGTCAAACCTTTTCCTGCATCCAGAAAGGCCCGTACAGGACCTGCAACATGCAGTCATGCATTATCCTGCTGAAATGTAGGGTTTTGCAGGGATCGAATGATGGATAGAGCCTCGGGTCGTAACACATCTGAAATGTAACGTCCACTGTTCAAAGTGCCGTCAACGCGAACAAGAGGTGACCGAGACGTGTAACCAATGGCACCCCATCCCATCACGCTGGGTGATACGCCAGTAGGGCGATGATGAATACACGCTTCCAATGTGTGATCACTGCGATGTCGCCAAACACAGATGCGACCATCATGATGCTGTACACAGAACCTGGATTCATCCGAAAAAATGACATTTTGCCATTGGTGCACCCAGGTTCGTCGTTGAGTACACCATCGCAGGCACTCCTGTCTGTGATGCAGCGTCAAGGGTAACCGCAGCCATGGTCTATGAGCTGATAGTCCATGCTGCTGTGAACATCGTCGAACTGTTCGTGCAGATGGTTGTTGTCTTGCAAACGTTCCCATCTGTTGACTCAGGGATCGAGACATGGCTGCACGATCCATTACAGCCATGCGGATAAGATGCCTGTCATCTCGAATGCTAGTGATACGAGGCCGTTGGGATCCAGCACAGCGTTCCGTATTACCCTCCTGCACCCACCGATTCCATATTCCGCTAACAGTCATTGGATTTCGACCAACGCGAGCAGCAATGTTGTGATACGATAAACCGCAATCATGATAGGCTACAATACAACCTTTATCAAAGTCAGAAACGTGATGGTACGCATTTCTCCTCCTTACACGAGGCATCACAACAACATTTCACCAGGCAATGCTGGTCAACTGCCTGTTTGTGTATGAGAAATCGGTTGGAAACTTTCCTCATGTCAGCGCAATGTAGGTGTCGCCACCAGTGCCAACCTTGTGTGAATGCACTGAACAGCATTTGCATATCACAGCATCTTCTTCCTGAGGGTTAAATTTCGTGTCTGTAGCATGTCATCTTCATGGTGTAGCAATTTTAATGGCCAGTAGTGTAGAATGTAGTAAATATTTAAGAGTGAAGAACCACTCAGGGACAAATATGTATGTGTATGTGTGTTTTCCAGCTCAACAAAATATTTATTTCAAAACCTAGCAAGTTTTCTTTTGTGTGCACCTGTCAATGACTCACCACTTCTGCTATTCAGTAAGTGATCTTCTTTGCTCCTACGTTTAACATTAAGTTTTGTAACACATATTTATGTTTTCAATTTTCAGGCTTGAACTACTAATATCGTTGCTACCAAAGTGTTCATCATTTGCAGATGACATTGTGGCTCCAAAGGTCGCAAAGCAGCTGGCAATAATCACGTGTAATCAGAAAGACAAGTAATGAAGATTAATTCTGCTACCATTACTTGAGTACAATGCTATGCATTTATAACAGCACACCATGTGCTTTTGCAAGAAGCCAGTTCCACCTACCTCTCTAGTTGTACAAAACACTTATCCCAGAACCTTCTTAACTTTCTTTTCATAGGCTGTAAAGGTGCCATCAATGCGTCTGAACCATATAAGAAACTTCAGATTTTAGGTAGTTATGAAGAATTCCTCTGGGGGAGACATGAGGACTTACATCGCACCCTCACACGCTACCTGTTCATGCTCCACTTAGAAATATCCTTCCTAGTATTCTCAAGTCTTAAATCCCTTGCATAGTTCAAATTCACTGATGGTATCTTAATGATCTAGAACAAGTGCCTCATACTTCTAAAAGGCAGTCTCCTTGATGTTGCTTTCCATGTGTATGACAATTCCATAAAAGTCCAACACTTTCCATATCTTCAATTCTTTCCACATTACATACTTGCTTCACTAGCCTTGCTAATGGTGGACAATACCTCTGCTTTGATGAACAACCCCTCTTTCAATATCATTATCAAAACTTTCATAGAAATGGATTACATTCCTTACCTTGTCCATGAGCATATCTACTGTGCCACGCTTTCTCTAGATTGTACTTCTCCAATTACACTCACTCACTGCCACAGAGAACAACTCTGACTCTCTTTGATCATTAAACAATGGCAAGTTCAGGTAGGTACATCAACATTATTATGGATTAGGACAGACTATTTTTCACCATTATGGTGAATAGCAAACTATCCTTTTCATAATATTGTATCTTTCATCATGGAGTGAAATTAGGAATATCTTCCCAAAAATCTGTTCCATCTAGCATTTCACCATCTGTCCCAGTACAGTGATGTAGTACTGCTCTTCCCAGTGCCTCAACTCATCCATACAGAAGATTTTCTTGTGAAAGCAGCTATGTTATATATTAACTTTTCTTTGTGGCATTTTTGGGAAATAGTTGTAGTCGTATACAGTGAGCGTGCATAATTAAACAGTATTTGTCTCTATGGTTGGTCTAAAGAGCCCATCAAATATCAGCACAGATGCTGCAGCAAGTGCTGTGCCATGTGCAAACTGCTGTACACAAGTCAGAGTGAAAGGCCCTCAGCCACTCTTAATGTTTTTGTGACTATGGAACACTTCACTATTAGACTGTGCCTTAATGATTTCATGCTTTTGTACTTTCTACTACATCATCCAGTGCGTCTGTATTTTCCTTTACGTAGAAGTCAATTAAAATTTGGTTGGTGGGAATTTTAATATTGTGTTTGTGCAACATTACAATATTTTTGTTGGTGAGTGCAGTATTCTACGCAGCATGATTTGTTTCGTAGTTCACTATGGCCAATATGGCAGTGGAAGGAATTCTTCAATCTCTTGTTGAACAGCAGTGAGCTCTCATCAGCCAGCACCAGCCCTTCTCCATGGCACTAAACAATTTGGCAGCTTTGTTAGCACACCAGGGTTCACCGCCATTGACAGACCCCCTCCCCCCTCCATTTCCTCCTTATGAAGATACTGTGGGAGAATGGGACGCATAGCGACACCACCCTCAGCAACACTTCCAAGCTTTTGTTGTTGTCAACCCCAATGTGTGCAAGGTTTTCTTTCCCCTCGTGTTTATCATCTTTCGTGTAAGCTAGCTTCTCTGCAGGAACCTGCCAGTCTTTCTTTTGAAGTAATGAATCAGTTGCTCTCTAATTATCATTGCAAACATATTCATGTTATTGTTGCTCATGGTGAATTCTACTGTTGTCCAAAGCGGCCACAACAGTTTTACAGAGCTTGGGCAGTAGAACGTCATGGACTTTGCCATCACTGTGTATTGTTACTGAAGCTCATCAGGACTGTTATGCTGATTTGATGGTTTGTGATGCTATAATATGCTTGGCCCTTGATAGAGAAGTCTGTAAACACACTTTACAATTTGAAAATCCCTCTCTCTTTGCCCAGTCTTTTGAAGTATCTAGGGAAGGAGGAAATCAAATAGAAGCCTGGTGTGAAGTAGTTGCCATTGCTTCTCCTCCTCAGCCACCATCGGTTAGTTCATGGGAGAGTGGGGTGGGAAGTGGGAATGCCATTATGTGACCATGCAGTCCTGGTCTCCATGTCATGTAATGCAGTGCTGTGGTAAACAGCAGTCAGCATTACAATGGCTGCATGCCCCTCTCCCATCATGCCCTTAGTGCTTTGTTCAGCATGAGCATGCCAAAAGCATTGGATGACATGCCACCATCATAAAAAAAAGGGACATATTGTGTCTGTGTGAAATTGTAAGTCATATTAATCATACATAAATATGGGTGTGAACGGTTTCCCAAGTGATGCTAGTCTAAGACAAACTTTATATTGAAGTACACATTATGGACAAGATGTTAAAAATGCAAGGACACACGGATGCAGTAGTGACTTTGTTAAATTCTCAAACCTACGTGGATCTTGGATCACCAGTGTTGTCCCCTGTCCCTTGTTGGTTGGTGAGTCACAACAAACAACAGATACCCATATTAGGACACATTTCTACTTCTGTAGTGTATAAATCAGTTGCTCAGCCTTTGGGCTTTCTAACATTGAAAACTTATTCGAGTTAGACATCTTAAACATTTTTGGCTTCTTTATTTCTGACAAAGTGCATCTAGTTTCCTATCAAGTTCCCTACCAATAACTGGATGCTCTCTGCTCAGAATTTTCTGCACTGTTTTTGAACAGTTTATGGTGTGCTATCAATTTCAAGGCTCACATCACATTGAAACTAACAGCGTGCCTCTGTTTTTTTAATGCCTGCTCAACCCCAGCTGTTTTAGGAAGCAAGTCAAAGTAGAACTTGATCAACTTACATCCTTGGGTGCTGTCGCACCTGTATCCCCTAGTGAATGGTCTACTACATTGGTAATTGTCACAAAAACAACAGCAAACCTCTGTCTCTATGGTGATTTCAAAAAGTCTCTAATTTCACAATCTATTATTGATACATATCTCTTACTCCATAATGATGAAATCTTTGCTCAGATTTCTGAGGACCAACATTTTTCTGAAATAGACTTGTCTGAAGACTGCCTGCAGCTGCTTCTGGATGATGATTCCAAACATATCCTCAAAGTGAATACCCCCCTCAGGTTATACCAATACCAGTGCCTGCCATTCAGCACAGCTAGTGCCCTTGCTATTTTCCAATGACTTTTGAAGTAATTCACAGTCTCTATGCCAGGATGCATTAACTACCTGGATGATACTGTGGTCTACATTTCCTCAACAGGTGAACACTTGCAGAAACTTTGGGCCTTGTCCATGGTGCTGCAGGCAGCCGATTGAAATTAACTTCGATAAATTGCAATTGTTTCAGCTATTTATTGTCTATCTATTTGAAGTCCCCTCAAGCTGTAATGACAGTATGTCAATATCATTACAGCTTTGCCGTGTCCTAGCAACATCAGAAAGATTGTCTACTACCATAAATATCTTCCTGATGCAGCTGTGACGGCTTAGCACCTTCATGCTCTATTACATAACGGAGCTTCTTTTCACTAATTGACTGCCTGCAAGTGTGTTTTTACCCTACTGAAGTCAAAATAACACTCAGCTCCTTGCTTGTTTACCTTCCAAGCAGACCAGCATCTTGTTTTGGCCACAGACGCCTCCCAGTATGTCCTAGGGGCCCTTGTCTCACACAAATATGCAGACGGTTCTGAACACTTGATTGCATACACTTCAAAAGCCTTGAATCGGTGCAACAGCGCTACTCCCAAATAGAAAAAGATCTTGCTATTGCAGACGCACTCAAAAAATTTTGTGTTTTCCTCTTCATCTCTAAATTTCATTAGATTACTGATCATAAACTGCTGGTTTCTCTTTCCCAGCCTTTAGAATCTCTTCCAGATAAAGTGGCCTGTCACATACAGTGTGTCTGTTTTGTCACACTATACTACGAGATTCACCACAGTGCTAGTTGGTAATGCAGACGCTCTTTCTTTGTTGCTGACTGACCCAATCCAGCATTTCATACAGATGAACTGTTGTGTTTCCATTCAGATGCTGAAGCCCAAAACACGGTGGGTGGTTTTCCCATTATCAGTTCTTGGATTTTGGCTGCTGTCACAGCCAATCCTATCTTACATGAGATCCTCCATGGCTGACCAGATTAACCACTAGACCAAGTGTCAGATGCTTTGCCTAATTATTATGCTCTCTGCCGCTGCCTCTCAGTTCTTGACGATGTATTACTTTTGGCTATTGAAGAGTCGGTGCCTTGGGTTGTGATCATGTCTGCGCTGCTGTGAGATGTCATGCACCTTCTCCAGCTGGACCATTGGGGTGTTTCTGTACAAAACTGCTGACCTGTCGCCATGTGTTTTGGCTGGGAATTGACACTGACATCACGCACGTTGTGTCAGCCAGCCCACAGTGCACCAACCATCAAGTGGCAGCACAGGCTCTCTTATCCCAGGGCCCACCCCACAGTGCCCCTGTGAGCATATTCTTGCTGATTTTGTGGTCCCTTCCTTGTGAGCATATTCTTGCTGATTTTGCGGGTCCCTTCCTTAAGTCCTATTGCCTTGTTGTAGTTGATGGTTTCTCAAAATTTCCTTATGTGGTTTGTTACCTGCCCACATCCATGGCAGCAATAACCATGGCTCCCACAAAGAATTTTTTTTTCCTTTGGAACGATTATCGTATATGCTTGCAACAGACAATGGCCCGCAATTTGTTTCTCAGGATTTTGAAGATTTTTGTACAAAGAGTGGCATTCGGCACATTATGGCCCCACCATTTCATCCTGAGTCAAATGGGGAGGCAAAGTGGCTGGTCCATACATCCAAATTCAGTTGAAAAAATACAATTTGTAGTCTTCTCCCAAGGAATCCCTTGATAGATTTTTGATCTCCAATAGTTTCCCTCCAGCTGGCGACCATAGCCTGGTGGAGCTGCTTCATGGCCACCAGCCCCTTATGCTGCTTCATCTGCTCTGGCTGCAGCCCGGCGACTCACTGACACCTAACTCACAGCAGTTCTGTCTGAGCTCTAGACCTGTGGGTTTGGCTGGCACCTTAAGTAGATACCAGTAGTTGTCCATCATTGATAAGGCCGTGGTCCATGCCTCCTATGACTCCTGTGCCATATTCGTTCTGGGTTCCACCACTGCCAGCAGGTGCCTGCCCAGAGGTGGACATGGTTATGGCACCTCCATCACCGGTCCTTTCTTATGGTCTCTCACGGGGGGGAATGGTGCTGCACCTGTCTATGCCCCATGCCATTCCAGACCATATTCTCCTGTGATATCATGACACCTGTTCCAGTAGCTATCCTCTTTCAATGAAGACTAAACCTATACTGTAAGCACACACAATTAAACAGCAAGCACCTCCACAGCCAGCCTAAAGAGGCTGCCTGACTTTGGCATAGATGGCGCAGCAAATGCTGCGCTGTGTGCAGACAGTCATATATAAGCCAGCACACCAAGCCCTCAGCCACACTAGTGTTTTCATGACTATGGAACACTTTACTGTTAGGCTGTGCCTTAGTGATTTCGTTTGTGTGAACTTATAATTATGTCATTCAGTGTGTCTGTATTTTCCTTTATATGAAAACAAATTAAATGTTTGTTGGTGGGAATTTTAATACTGTGTTTTTGCAACATTATAATAGGTATAGCCCCAGCCAGTTGTTCACTTGTACATATGGCCACCATCAAGCTACTACCAAATAAATGCATGATCTTCCAGTTTCAGAGTATGTTGCTCAGCACGGTTTGGTTATCTTAAATTAAGTCTATGCCACCTCATTTCCTACCCTGAACCCCACCCCACCTATTTCATTCCCCATCATTGTATCTACATTATATGCCAGTGTTCCTTTTTCTACACTGTTTTCTTAAAGATCTGAATACTCTTTCTTCATTTTTCTTTCATTCCCAATGAAAACTCTGAACTCGGAACTGACATTTATACCTGAGTTATTTTACAATGGATGTGTGAACTGGGCACACTACAATATTTTCTACACAGTTCATGGCAGTTTTCAAATTAATTCCTGTCCTTGTAATATTGCAATAATTGAATTTATAGGACTGAAATAACAAACAAAAACAAGAAAAGGCAACTACTGACTTGCATCTTGTAGATGGGCGCACACAATCATGCAATTTTTTAAGCTCTTACATATGTGCATACACAGCCTATCTATTGACTGCAAGTTATGTCTACCTGAAATCATGTAGGGAACTTATATTTAACTTCTGCTTCTTCCTTGTTATATATGTTTCAATAAATACACTTACATAATATCTCCTTCTTCAAGTTTGAGATCACAGCTTGGGTTGATAATTACATAAGACAAGTTACTCCTTTTCTCACTGACATCATCATAATCTATACTGGGCAGATTTAGGCTTTCCATTCTGGAGCGAACCAAATTTGCAATTTCAGCACGTTCAATCATTTGTGTGTGGTTATCTCGAGCTTCATCAACTAAATTTATGGAACACTGTTGATAGAAACAAGTAAATCATTAAAATAACTGAATGTGATGATGAGTATTGAAGTTCATAGTAAAGACTAATAATATGTTATTTATTTGTATCAAACAATTTACATTCGTAGAATAGTTTTAGTAGTGAAAGGAACGCTTATCACTGCAGGATTACCATAAAATAGTTAAGAAGCAGAAATGTGTTATGATGATTCTAGAATTACAAAATTTTGTTTATTTTCATGCTAATCATAACAGTTGATAAACTGTTATTGGGCTACATACGGTGAATATCTGCTACTAATATCAGTATCATTCAGCATACAGCATTCTATTGTTCAAGCAATGCTACCAAACAAGAAACATACAAATATATTATACATACCATGCTCTACACCACAAAAGATCAAGTACACATCTAAGAGAATATAAAAACTTTCAGTACACTGTATGGAACCAAAATAACACAGTGGCTATTTCTTGCTCAAGAATATTTTGCTATTTTACCACTAGTTTATATGAAAATTTCATTCTTAAAATACTTTCCTGAACAATTCTTGGCGTCAGATATAAATGGAAGATTGCCTTTCCTGAGCTCATTTTTGGAACTACAAATTTTATGTTGATGCAAATACACAGTATTGTGAACCAAGTCCTCCAACTGAAGAACGTTTCAAATTTGGCTCTAGAAAAATTCAGGTATCATTTGATGGACTTCTGGCATAATTGTGTGACAATACGTGCAACATGAATCCAGTATAATAACCAAAAAACAAACAGTAGTCAAAACAGCAAATTTCTCAAATGTGAAAGTGTAGTGTTGCCTGGGGGGGGGGGGGGGGGGGGGGGGGTGACAGAAGGAGGAAGAAGGTTGTCATCTAAGAAATCAAAATGGTTGTCATCTAAGATCTAAGGACACAGTCATTGTGAAACTGCAAGTGCATGAGTTGGGGCTTCAAACCAGTTACCACCTATATATTCCCTTAATTTGACACACAGTAACTTTTTTTTGTGACTCTTCAAGCTTTCCCAGTGGATGTGTTGTAAATAGTCTTCACAGGTTTGCCAACAGATCATGTTGTGCAAATTCCACAATATTTCGTCGGAGCAACTGTCCGACATCTTCAGGTGGTTCAACCTTGCTCATGGCTAGGTACGACTGATGGTATCTGCACACCGATGCCCCGATGCGTTTGACAAACACAGCATACAGCGCACATGTGGATGAGCCGCTCTGTGATTTTCGGCAGAGGGAGTTTGAATAGGGCAAATCACTGTGCATGCGTGATTTCTGTGGCTGGGCATTCTTTACGCGCGTGTTCTAAAAACAGGGAGTTGGTGTGCAGATACCATCAGTTGTACCTAGCCGTGAGCAAGGTTGAACCACCTGAAGATGTCGGACAGTTGCTCTGATGAAATATTGTGGAATTTGCACAATGTGATCCGGTGGCAAACCCGTGAAGACTATTTACAACTTTTTTCTGTTTCTTAGCTCCAAAAATGGCTTGGAGGCAAGAGGTTTTTGTTGAATAAAAAGATTATCTGTGATGCAAATGAATATTTATGCTGATGTGAGAATTAACTTCTTGGACAAAAACAACATTGAATGGTGCTGGAACAAAAATGCTGAGCTCAACAGAAATTATGTTGAGAAATAAATTTCTCTTTTTAACTGTGTTTTCACAAAACCCTTAAACCATTTGTTTTGTACCAACTAGTGGTGTAACTAATTTTATAAAATTAAATAATTTATCTTGTTTTTCTCTAGGTCATTTGCTCTCAACTTGCCCTCTCTATTTAATAGTCTATAGCTGCTTTGATTTGGGAATTTAAGAAACTAGAGAACAATGATTAGTTGCTCAGAGTATCAACCTAAATTGAAAAATAACTTTATTAATGCCCAGAAATTAAAATAAAGAGACAGAAGAGAAAAGAGGTTGCAAGAACATGAAACCAAGAGGCACAAAAGTGGGAAAGATTAAAAAGGAAATGAGAAAAAGAACAGGGAGCCAGAAAAATCACTATGAAAAATGTCTAGATTGTTCAGCAGAAAATAAAAGTTTCATTGAATAACTACCTATATTTGGGAAAGTTGTCTATAAGGACACAGCAACAGTGTGCACCACTGAACAACAACTTTCATGAAGAATTAGTTTGAGAAAAATAAAGTCAGGATTAAGATGATACTAATTATGAATTCATACCAATATCTGTTTTCCAGTGTGGAAAATGGCACTGTCCTGTCAATCTATGCTTCAGGAGGATTATAAAACACTGCTTTCAAATAATGGAGCAATGGAATGTCATTTAAAAACCACAGTGTTATTGGGAAAAATTGTTTGTGTATTTTTTATCAGTTCAAAACTGAATATCGGGAAATATAACTATGAACAATTTTATTTGATGCTCATGGAATCAAACTCCGATGGAATAAAATGATGGTTAGTTGGCAACAAACTCAGTTTAAAAAGTGAATGCATTTTAATATAGAAAAGCTGATGTTGAAACATATTTAAATCCAGGAACTGTTATTTCACGGTGAGCTAACTGCACTAAACTGCATTAACAAATGAAAGTGCATGTACTGAAATGAAGATCAGTGCAACAAACTAGACTAAATGTTTATCACTATTGACTCTACCCACACTTGAGTGTCGTATACTAAAAACAGATTTTTGTATGCAAAAAGTATGGACGAATGTTACATCCACTAACATATCTAGTAACAACTTTGACAAGAAACGTAACGTCAGTATTTGATCTTATCCAGTTATGAGTTAAGTGGCCAAGTCTAAGAGCTTAATGTGGAAGTTATGACACCCCCTTATTTTAAAAACTTTAAATAAATTGTGTAAACATTAAGCTTTTTTGTAAGTGGAATAAAATGCTAAACTTTTATTTCCTACTACAGAATAATACAGCAAGTGGCAAGATAAAATGGAGCAAAATTTTCAAATACAAGATGATGATTATCACTGACTAGTTCTTTAAACAATTCACAGTCTGAAAGCTCCACACAATTCACAATCTGAAAAAAAAGTTTCTCATTTCTTAATCTTCTTTTACCCTTCTCCCATTGCTCTATAACCTTAGGAAAATTGTTAAGTATGAATGTCTTGTGTAATACGAGTCTTGATACCTTGCAGTTTTATGAACTTATGAAATAATACCATCTCCAGCAAATTCTTTGTATGCGATTCACCCAACTCAAAAGTTAATTTTATTAAAACATATAAAATATTTGTGATTGAATGTCAAGAAACAGACAACAAAGAAGCTGTAAATGGGTTTTTAATGTAACTCAACAATTTCAACCTAAGTACACTTATACTAAAGTACCTAAACTGATCTTTTATTTTAGATTTTGTTTCTGGAATAGTGATTCAGTTTACAATTCAATGAAAAATTCGTATGGAAATCAAGCTGAAGTACTAATTCAGAATTCAAACAGTCATCCGCATTTGTAGAGGAAAACCAATAGCTCATCTAGCTGCATTAATACAAAGTCTTCAAGCTCCGAATGTGGGCACAACAAAGGAGTTATAGGGCATGCAAAGAATATAATGCACAAACTATGTATAAATACAATGTATTCAGCAAACTCATGTTAAACAGGGGTAGAAAACTAATGACGGTAACAAATATTTAACAGGGGTAGCAAACTACTGATACTAGCATCCTTTTCAACTGTCAAGACATTTCTAGAATAATCAGTATTTATTTCTATTGCAACTAGTGTAATATGTTGGTTTGGTAGCAAAAGTCACTCACATTGTGAATCTGAACAAAGTATATCTTTGTCATTTTCGATTTCTTGCTTTGAAAAGGTTTAATATTCAAAGTTCTTTGTTGTAAAAGGATCTGACACCTAAATAAATTATAATATTATTTGAAATTCAAAACATCCATAAGTAGTTGAATTGGCATCCTTTAATTTTTGTTGATTCCAGTTTATTTATCCTTTTATTGGTGACATTGGTAAATACAAGCAGAGTTTTTATGCAGTTAAACAGATGTGAAACACAGAGTGCATGTGTAGATTCTTAATCAAGACTCACTTAACAACAACAGCACATTTCCTTGTGTATTACAGTCACAGTATAATACCTTTAAATTAGAAACAGATCTTGGATCAGCTTCTGGTCCCAGCAGTATGAATACATTAATAGTTTAAACGTTTCTGTTAGTTTCTCTGAGTGATGAAACACATAAAAATGCAATGTGAAATTTTCTTCAGGGGTTAGTTACTTGAGACCAAACTTATTGAGAATGAAAAACAGTGTAACTGATCTTTCAGACAATTCATATGTCTCATGTTGCACCTAAACAGTTTTATTTGAATGAGGTAGCAGACAAATTAATTACAAATAGTGTAAAATCAAAAAGCAACAATATGAATGAAAGCTGAAAATTTATTCTTAACATACAAATTTAATGAAATTCTATGTAAGAATAAAGCAGTAAACAAGACACATAAATCTCAAGTTTGAAGAAAATAAGGTTACCTCTTCATGATATATGATAAAAAATGAGGAGAGGAGAGAAAAATTTATAGAGATTTGGAAAAGTTGATACTGAAAGTCAGGAGAGACACAAAATAGTGGGCAAGAATGGAAGCCATACAAAGATCTGTATCAAAAGACAGAAAAATTTGTGAACAGTTAGCAAAATGGTGTAAAAGGGAAGGTCATAATTAAGTCAGAGAATAGTTGCCAAGATAGAAGAAAGATGAAGATAAATTGACTTTCTTCTCTGAACATTCACCTATACCCTGCTCGTACTTTTAATAACTATTTTATGATTGTCAACTCCCACACTCTCTGCTTACTCAGCTAGTAGTACAGTAACATATTGGTTTCATACTATGTTTTTCTTGTTAACTCCATATGAGTTTTGCAGACAGTTATGTCTGTGATGTCTTATCAAGAATGAGCTTGGATAGACAATATTCAATGAATTACTAAATTTTTGTACTAATTTCTCACTATCAATATCTCACTTGTAAATCAAATTCTGACGAAGATCGTCGAAAAAGTTCAAGAGGCCATTTAGCAGAAATTCCATGACAGAAATAGTAGCTACCAGTACTCTGAGACTGTATTTGATATTCAATGTTCTAGTGAAGTTAAACACTATTTTTCTTACTTATACTGTTAATCAAAAATTCATTTATCAACAGTGTTAAAACACTGGGCTATTGTGGTATAGAAACCACTTGAAAAGAAGTGTAATAATGATTTTAAATCCTGCCTCCATATTCCTTGAATATGAGAAGCTTCACTTTTTTAGAGATCCAAGTATGTGTGAGGATGAAAAAGAAAACAAGCCAAATGTAACAGTACACATGCCAAATGAGATATACAAAACTAATGTAAAAATGGGAAATAGGCAACAATATTGAAGTTATTCTTTTCAGTCTATATTTCTTTTTTATTTTCCCTTGATCTGCTGTGTTAGGGAATGGGTAACTTTCCTTCCATATACTACATCCACACTGGTAGGAATATAAGCATGATCATTTCTTCTGGGTGTGGTTTTCAGTGCAAGTAAAAATTTGAAGAGACAGTAGTACACACGGGAAAATTTATTCAGAAATGAAGCCATTAAAGACAGGTACAGTTGATATTGTTGTTGTGGTCCTTAATCTGACCCTTGTTTGAAGCTGCTCTCCTTGCTAGTTCATCCTGTTCAAACACCTTCATCTCTGCATAAGTGCTGCACCCTACATCGTTTGAACTTGCTTATTGTAGTCAAGCTTTGTTCTTCCTCTGTAATTTTGATGCCCCTACACTTGCTCCCATTAACCAACTGACTTCAGATTGATGCATCAGGGCGTGTCTTATGAGCTGATACCTTCTTTCAGTTCAGTTGTGCCATAAATTTCTTTCCTTCCCAGTAAATCTACATCAATTGTACTACCTGGTACCCAGTACCTAGCTTGCACTTGTATGTGATGGAGACACTTAACATTTATAATGTCATCTCTCTTGGACATCTATGTGCTACTTACAACAATTTTGTAAGGCCTGCATGTTATAGGCAACTATTAATATCACCATTGTATGCCTTGATGTTGTAACCTGAATGTGTCCTAAGATCCGATGATGGCGGCTTTAGTTTCGCTGAATCCGGTAATCACGGAATAAAAAGAATTCCTGTGATCTTGGCTACCAGTTTATTGTTTCACAAGTATTACTGAGCTGCACAAGAGGGCAGTTCTGTGGTGTGCGGAGGGCGGGCTCTTATGCTGAGACTGTAATGGGGACAGGGAGGCATAAGATCTTAAAATGGTCATTACTGACTCAAACCAGCCATTGTCGAAGGACTGTATATTGTGATCAAAGACTGGAATAAAAAAAAAAAACTTTTTACTGAGTGTCTTCTCTGGAAACTATCAATAACAGACAATTCTGAAGCTTACTTATGACAGAAATTTATAGGATTTAATGGAAACAAGCAGATCAGACTTTCTTTTGAGAAAGTACACACTGAAACTGGAATCAGTAGATACGAGGCAGCAGTCGCAGTGATGTTTACCATAGTACAAAGTACAGCTAAAATAAGCAGAAAGATTTATATGTTCAGCAATCTAGATAAAGGGACAGAGTGTCATTTCTCAATGAGGAAGTTCAAACTTTTAGGTCATGGCAGAAGCATATAGAGGAACTATGGCTCACGCTAAAAAGAATAGCTGATGATACACAACATACGGTTCATGATGGGAGGGATCCTCCATGATATGCAGTCACTGTAAAGAAACTTCTAGAGAGACACAGACTGCAGTAGGTATAAAACAAACAACAGGGCTATAGAGTGGTGCTGAATGAAACTTATTTGGCTGTCAGGAGAGCAAAGTGTGAAGTCTTCAATACCTATATTAGCAGAATATAATTGGAAGATCTTTCACATAAAGTATGTTAGCATCACCAAAGTTAGAGACCAGAAACTCCTGGACGATACAGGAACTAAAACAAAGAATTCTTGTACCACTGCAAAAATGACTGGAAAGCATATTGGTGTCAGTGGCTTTGACAAACAGGTGAAGTCACCCCAGTGACTGATGGAATACCTATCAGATTCTCCACTCAATTTGTGGCTGAGTTAGCTTGTCTTTTAACCATAACACACCATAAATCTCTCAAACTAGAAACATGCCCAGAATGTACAGGTCACACCCATCTACAGTACAATATGAGTGGCAGAAGTGACCCACAAAACTACTGTCCAATACTCTAGGACATCTATTTGTTATAGTGTCTTAGAATGTATTACCAGCTCATAAATTATGAGGTATACTGAACAGCATGACATCTGCCATGCCATCTATCATGAATTCTGAAAACATTGATCATGTGGAATGTAACTTGTACTATAGTATTAAACAATATAATTGTTGCATATACAATACAATCATCTTGAAGTAATTTTCAGTATTTTTCAGTAGTGTACCCTTTGAAAGTATATTTTTCAGTAGACTGTACTGCTGAGAGGACATCTCAATTATTATCATGAAGAATATAGCTATAAAATTCTGCACAAGGCATATCCATGGAACTAAACTTGACTGGTAAAATTAATTTCAATGAATCTGACAACAAACGGAAAAAAAAATTATTCAGTAGATACATTGCTACCAAGAACCACAAAGAAAAATAGCCAAATTTTCAAAATTTCAGAAAATGGTTTGACATTTTGGCGCTTTTTAAACAAAGGACACAACTGTTGGCCTAGCTTAGAGTTTTTTTTCTAGGACCATAGATTTGGCACAATTCTTGATGTTGCAGAATTGGTCAAACCATTTCAAATAATCTATTTTCACACTTCTGGTTTGTAAGACCTGAAGACATGGAAGAATATTATCAAAGAACAGATTCTTTACGTCTTCTTGTTTAAGTCATTTGAAGAAGTTGAATTCTTCCATTGGCTGCACCCAGTTTTCTAGGTATTTTGTGCAAAGATGTCTTTCCAAGTTCATAGCCCTTATTCCCCAAATTAATGTAGCAATCAGACACTGCACATTTAGCTTCGCTTTTGTTTTGCCCAAATACAAAGCATTTGTGGTTTGCTTTTATTTTGACTGAGAACTTGCACTGCCTTTTTCTGCTGCCACTATTATTTAACTTAGAAGACAACATACTTCAAATCAGATAATAACTAACAAGCTTTTGTTTCACAGCATGGAAATATCACAGCAATGCTATACGAACTACAATATCTTGATTCGAGGTATCATCTATGTTGACTGTGAAAATATCGAGACAATGCCAGAGAAAATACAATACCACGAATCGAGATATTGTATATATCAACTATGAATGCAACATCTCTATGACAATTATGTCATTTGTAGCAGACCTTGCGAAAAAATATACAGCCAAATGTGTGTACCTTATAATTCAGTCCAGTTACACTACAGTGAATTTCATCAGATGATAATATGCACCTCCAATAACAAAAAGCCGGACATTTTCTAAAAAACAAAAATTCCAGACAGGCATTAAAAAACGCACTGAAAAACAGGACATGTCCCTAAAAAGCCAGAAGATTGGTAGCCCTCTTTGGAGGGTATGGATGTAAACTGAAGTGTAGATTGTAGCCTTGTATTGTGGTGAAATGCGGGAGATTAACAGTTCAGGCAGAACAAGAACAGAGCTTTCAAAGTTTGGTGTTCCTGTAGAGTGTTGAAAATTATGTTGGTTGATAGAATAACTGATGAAGAGATACTGAAATGAATTAGGAAGAAAATAAATTTATGGCAGGACTTGACCAGATAAAGAGATTGGTAATAGGACATATCCTGACACATCAAAGAATAGCAAATTTACTAATGAAAAGAAGGGTAGAGATAAAAACTGTAGGGGTAGATGAAGGAATTACTACAATAAGCAAGTTCAGATTGATGTAGGATGCAGTAGTTGAGCAGAGATTAAACAGTGTGAACAGGACAGACTAGCACAGAGAGCTGCATCAAACTTGTCTTAAAATTGAAGACCACAACAACAATGACAATTTCTTCAAGACAATTTTATGTTACATCTGGTTATGGAAATAACTATTTGGGCAGCCAGAAAACTGTTACCAGTGTGGAAAGTTAGTTTCTCCTGAAGTTCAGCTCAAGCTGAAGGAGGGATCATATTTACATTTGCTCTATTAAATGAGTCAGTTGGCATCTTCCACTGAATGAACATCCAATTGATTTTGTGCTTATATTAGATATCTCTAGCTACAAGAAAGTAGTGTTAGTATTTATGTAATAAGAACCCAGAGACCCGTAAATTCACTTGTGTATTTGAGGAGGAAACATTAAATACGCATACATATACCAAATAGTAATAATAATAATATAAAAATATCACACCACGTGCTAATGGTACTGCAAAATATTATGAAACAAAAAGCTAATGACGCATCACATTCCTTTTGCCCAAACTCTTTCAATAAGCATGTGATATTTCCCAGTTTCTAAGCCAGTCTCTACAGAAAGAATTAAATTAAGAAAGTATTTTTGGTACGACTCCATAGCCAACTGCAACAGCCAGCTTTTTGGTTTATTCTCAGCCCCCATCAGCACCAACACTGCCACTACCGTCTCTTCTACAAAGACCACCACCACAAATACCACTGTCTCTTTTACAAACACCAACACCATTAAATTAGTCACTCTTGTTCATCTCTGGTGCTACAAGAAGAGGCATTAGGATGTCACAGTTTCAAACTCAACCCATTTTCAAGTACACTAAATGTAAATTATGATGCAAAATCATCAAACTTGAGAGCATAAATATTTCCATGGTGGCTTTTGCACTGTCTTGTATGCAAATACATGTCCTGAGAACAATATAGTTAATATAACCAAAACTGTAATGTAGTATCAGTGAAATTGCACCACAAAAATGAGGCAGTACTAGCTTCGATATGAGAAACTGTACACAGATAGATAACTTTTGTCCAGTAATAATACAAGCTTTTAGTACAGAGTTATGACATCACGCCATAAGATTAAATTCACAGTTATTGTATGTCTAAATAACACATATCTACAGTTACTGCTTAGTTTAGGGCTCAAATTGTAAAACTGAAATGAGAATAAACCAAGAAGTTGACAGTAGCAGAAGATTGTGGAGTAATTTCAAAAATTTCTAGCAACTGTGGACTCATTTTCAAAGAAAATTTTATAAGTATGTTCTCACATATAAAGCAAGGAAACACACACACATATATTCAGCCAAAAAGCAGCAGGTGCCTTGAAACGATCACAAACACTTGATTTACTCACCACAGATGTCTGGTTTTGTACGCAACCCAGACAGTTTCGAATTTGAGATTTTGGCCTGTATGTAACCCCAACTCCATCTGAGTCATTCTCCTCGTCAGGCTTGAATAAACAGTAAGCAAGACCAGTGGGTAAACTAAATGTGGCATGCACTAAATATAGTCTTTAAGCTTAGCAGTAACGAGGCTTGTTGATGTTAGCTGAATACTTGTCAGTCATTACTCTTATGAAAGTCCAAGAGTGCAGGTCAACTTTGCAGTGACTAACAGTTGCTTTGACGGGTGTGTACAAAATGAAATTCATATAACAAATTTATCAACACGATTAGAAATCCCAGTAATTTGCTTCACAGAAGTGATGTAGTACTAGCTTCAAAACGAGAAACTGCACTGACACAGGGAATTCTTGCTCAGTAATTATGGCCCTTCCATGTGGTGTGAGTATATTTATTCAAACGGAAATGATTTTCACACAGGGCATATTTACCTAATTTGTAGAAATGCTTAAATACATGGGCATTGGTGGTAAATGCCAAGAATTATCTTTTGCATTACAACTAATTATTATAATAGCTGTAACATTAATTTGTAAATATAAAGCCTGAACAAATTTTGTTAACTTTTGTCCTGAGAAACTGTAACTATTAAATTTTAAAATGAGAAATACAGATGAAAATATTGAACTGATAAAGCAATTGTATGTAGGATCAGATAACCTGTTACGCCATATAATAATTGTACTACTGCAATTCACTCTCACAGACTATAATATTGACATATTCTCTTCACTATACAACATACTAGATTCCCATTATCAAAAGAAAGTGAAAGGTACACATAACAAAGTTTAAGCAGCAAAAATAATTTAGAAACATACACAAGAAAATTAGAATAACCTCGAATTAAATTTATTGACAGTCATTAATAAACAAACGAAATGGATAGATGAGAGGAGAAGTAGAGCTGTCACCTACTGTGCCCCCATCAGCACCAACACTGCCACTACCGTCTCTTCTACAAAGACCACCACCACAAATACCACTGTCTCTTTTACAAACACCAACACCATTAAATTAGTCACTCTTGTTCATCTCTGGTGCTACAAGAAGAGGCATTAGGATGTCACAGTTTCCGATAGCTTCTCATGTCCTTTTCTTCAGATGAAAACATGACATGATTGAATGATGTAGATTGCTAAAACAACATTCTCTTAAAAGGGAGAGATTTTAAACCAGGAAAGAGGAAAAATGCAGTATTTTCTTGGTGCAGAGTTGTGAGGAAGATGAAAAACATTAAGTGCAACAAACAGCAACACCCAAGAGAAGAAAAAATTCAAATCTTTGAACATTTATTTTACAACATACAATTGGACAAAAATGAAGAAATGGAGAACTCATATAAGAAGAGATTACTAAGTATTCTGGACTGAGAGGGACACATCTCCTTTCTGTCTGTCTCCTAGGGTTAATTGTAGTGTTGATGAGTTCTATTACCTTAATTTCTTCCCTTCTTTATACTGTCTCTCATTTTGTTGAATCTTCATTTCCTACTGCTTAGTGACATGATACTTCATGTACTGTTCAACCTACCTGTCTTTTCCAGCCCCACTTTCCTAATTTATTGACATTCTTCCATTTAATAATGTTTCACATACTTTTCAGGGTTTTAAACCTATGCATTACTCATTTTAATTTATGTATTTCAAGCCCTGGGATAGAAAGGGCATTTCACATCCTTTTGCCCATTTCACTTTTCCTCTCTCTCTCCATCTCTCTGCTCCCCCCCCCCCCCCCCCCCTCTTTACAGATGAAGGAACTTCCTGACTTTTTTTATTCTGTTATGTGGATGTAGGGTGACCATCTCTCTTGTATTTGCCAGGATCTTCTGTGTTATAGCAACCTTTACTTAACCCTCCCAGCTCCCTTACTGACTGGCTGTTTCTTCCATATATTTCACCAGTAGTCACTGTTGCAATATTAATCCCATGAAGTACTATCCATAGTTCAACTCCTTCAAAGATCACGAAAAGTTTTCTTGTTGTAATAGACACTATTGTCCACAGAGAGTCTTTTTCTGTTTGTGCTTCTGCAGAAAGAAGATGGTTTTACACCACAAATGAGTCTCATTACAGACTTTTGCACTCCATAAACTTCTTCGAGGTTCGTGGAGTTACTCCAAAATGTAACATAACAGAGTAAAAGTAAGAAAAGTATGTCAGTTTTTTTAAATATTTATTTCTTCATTGTCATCCAATCCACTGAAATGTGACGTAGTTGTCCAGTTTAAATTTAATGTGATTAAGTCTCCCTTAAACATACATTAAAATCACAACCACATTTTGTTCAATTCCCTTGCAACCATGCCCTATGTGTGCTACATACTCGACGCAAGCAGTTTTGGAATATGTACAACTTCACCATTTCTTTCACATTGAATTTTTAAAAGGGAACTGATTGCTAAAATAATCAGAAAAATATAGAAATCCGCAATCATAATGTAAGAAATTTAAAAGAATACAATGTTACCTGAAAATGTCTGGTAAGATGAGGTGGCAGTTTATATTTTTATACTTATTAGTGGTGCTTTGTCACAGGCTGATGACTTTTTGATACATCACATTATAGGAAGAAGCAATCCACCCCCCCCCCCCCCCCACCCCCACTTCTCTATGTGTGTAAAATCTGAAGACTGATAGAAGAGGGAAAAAAGTACTGTGATATTTTTGCAGAAGGATAGCAAAGGATGCGAGATAGGGAGACAGTTTCCCTTAGACATGGGAATAATTGGAAATGAGGGGATTGCAAAATCTAGTTAATTGGGTGGACACTACAAATGTACATAATTCAAATCTATCCTTGTTATACATTTGTGATCATGTAGATTATTATTACACCAGATTTTCTCCTCTTTTGTTATCCAGGTCCCTCCTCACATTTTTTCCCCTCTGTTTGACTCACAAGACTAGTGCAGTATTCTAGAATGCTACAGAAATTCTTATTACTAGTGATAGTAATAAGAATTTCTTTAGCATTCCAAAATACATTATCCAAAGACTTTTTGCTATATGAAATCGACTTTCCCTATTTATATGACATGCCACCTGCTTCCACTGTTACATTTCTAGCAGGTGTTTCAGATCTCATACACTCACAGTAACAAATCACTGCACATACTCAGTTACATCATTAATTAATGATTGTAAAATAAAAAATTGCACACTTTATACATATTTTCATTTGTGTTTATCGATATGTTCATTTGTATGTGATTATCTACATTGCTATTTATTTCTCAACTGTCAAAATTGAAGACGGGGACTTCTTACAATCAACTGTTGAAATTGAAGAAGGGGACTTCTTACAAATCTTCAACGATTACGGAAAAATTTCCAGTGGCAAAAAATCATCCAAAATAAAGACTTTTATGATGGCACAGCATTTCAGTTTAGCAAATTTAACAAAACCCACACAAGACAGTTGTTTAAAGATCCATATAAACAAAACTATTCCACTTCTCAGTTTGATATGAGTTATTGCACAACATGCAATAAACAAAACAAAAGCCAAATTCCACTGATATCAATGCTATCTCTGTGTTCAGATCAAGAACTTATTACCTAGCCCTCACATCATTATATGAATGACTGATTTATTGTTTAATACATTTTATATTAGAACATTTAACACTTGTCCCTGTATGACTCAATTCTTTGTTAAGTGGAAATTGTCGTGGTATATATATTTCACATCCCAATCACCCAAAAGCAATGTGAATATTCAATACTCTGCCATGTGCCATGCAAGACATGCATCTAAAACTTAAGAGTACTGTACAGCAGGTTTCATATTAAAATGTAAACATACATACAGCCTAAATATTCACATAACAAAATGTGAGTGCCTAATTGGTTACACTGGACAGAATGAATGTACGTCATTTTTCAAACACAGCAATGTCTTCCTAGTAACTGAAACAACTGTCAAACAGAATCATGCAAATAGCTGATCGGCTCAAGTCATGAAGCAGAAAATGAAAAGACTGGAGAGTGGAAACAGATGAGAAAGTAAGTAATATGGTGAAATGAATGGGTAGGTTGGAGAATGGAAACAGATAAAAAGTATATGGATTAAGAAAAATTGATAAAAGTACAAGGCATGAACCTGTAATTAAAGTAACAAGATACAGAGCAGCAGGATAGAAAAGAGAATAAGATGAAAAATTTACAAATAAATAAATAAATCTGACAGAAGAGGGAAAAAAAGTACTGTGATATTTTTGTAGGAGGATAGCAAAGGATGTGAGATAGGGAGACAATGGGGTTGTGAATATGTTGCGTACAGGTGATTTTTGTCTAGTGACAATTTAGGCCCAACAGTTTACAAGAACATGAAGAGAGATATAAATAAATAATAGTATTAGTGGCAGTAGTAGTAGTAGTAGTAGTAGTAGTAGTAATATAGTACAGACATTTTCATGTGGCAGTTGGCTACAAGTGTAAATTTAGTAACCAGAATTGAGTGAGACCGAAGCACACCAGCTGACAGTGTCACCAGGGAATCATCAGTACATTGCAGACACACACATCAAGGATGACTGACAACACAGACCACAAGGCAAAATACTAAAATCACAGAGAGAAACCAATTTGGATACCAAGAGCAATTATGAGTAATAATGAATAGAAATATGATCATGAGTGCTGTCGGAACACAACTATGGTCTGAGCCCCAGCACTGCTGGCTTTAAAGAATCACCATGAGTGCCAATAGGCTGGTGCAGTGAGCATCACCTGCACATAGCACAGTGGTGGCGACAGCAGCACTCGCAGATTATTGGGGCGCTGCCTAGTGGCTGTCATCTACGTCCGTGCCTGCTGGCGGACTGTCAAAATTGTCGGAAGGGGACACCAGAGTAAACATAAGAGATCCTAGATTGACAAAGGGAGAGGAGAAGTGTGGGGGGACAAGGTTCATCTCACTACTGCAGGGCTGGCAGCCATCACAAGTGTTTTGTGCTTCAGTATAAACAGAACTGGGACATGCTTGTAGGGATCACCAATTTCTTCTAATCTTGTATTTGAACTTTTTGATGTAATAGACACTTCATTAATTTCAAAATAAGACATGAAAACAATCAATGCACAACAAAAAGTAAAGTGGAGAGCTCAAAGCAAAGGGTAATGGCTACTACGCAACTGCTTCCTGAGGTTGGGAAGCTCGTAAATGGAGTAGTTCAAGCTCAGCATCTACCAGCATCTGATGCAATCACATACCAAAACACCTTCCACCTAAAACTGCTGTACAAAAATCTATCCACAGTACAATAGTGGTGGTGGTGGTGGTGGTAGTAGTAGTAGTAGTAGTAGTAGTAGTATGACCTGAAAAGAACTTAAAATTGCTACCATTTAACAAAGTTTAGAGATGCAACCATTTTAGTAAATGGTTGATAATCAGTTCACCGATTTGTTCTGATATACATTTCCAAGTGTATAAGTCAATCCTTGTGAGAATGTATTGTTACAATGCCTAAGTGAAAAAGATGTAGGTAGTGAGGCACATTTCTCAACTGACACTTGCTTTCACAGAATTACTTTCTTTGAATGAGTGGTGACAAGTTGTTAGACCAAGTTTGTGTGCATGAAAACTGTAGGCATATGAGACAGTCCATGTTGATAATACCAAAAATCAAGTCACTTCATTCATGCTGAGATCATGCGCACATTTAAATATGATTTACATGAGGCTGGTGACTGGGGAGACAAGGCATGGGAGATTTCTTTCTGGACAAGGTTGGGAAGGAAATTTCAGTCTGTGAAGGCCTCCGTGAGACCCTTGACGTGTTTGGAGAGAGCATCTGCTTGTTATTACAGACAGGACAGCCATGGAGGCAAGGTTTTAAGGAAGGGTTGTCTTGGTGTGGATGAGTGGCAGCTGTCAAAAGGGATGCTGTGGATGCTGCTCTAACTCCTAGGATGCAGGGATTTAGTAGGTTTGATGTGGATGGAGGCACTGATGTAACCAATCTTGAGATGGAGATCAACATCAAGGAAGGTGGCTTCTTGGGCTGAGGAGGGTCAGGTGAAGTGAATAGGGGAGAAGGTGTTGAGGTTCTGGAGAAATGTGACAGTATGTCCTCACCCTCAATTCAGATCAGAAGATGTCATGAATGAATTTGTACCACGTGAGGGGTTTGGAATTGTGGATGGTTATGAACGATTTCTTTAGATGGCAGCCTATGAATAGGTTAGCACAGGATGGTGTCATGCAGGTGCCCATTGTTGTACCATGAATTTTTTGTAGGTGATACCTTCAAAGCAGAAGTTTGATGCAGGCTCTTATAGTGGTGGTGGATAGTGGTAGTCCAAGGTGGAAGTATGAGGTGAACAGAGGAATGAGATTGTAGTCTTGGAGGTAGTCAGGCACAGGGGAAGGTAGCATTCAATACCAGCAAGGCCACAGGCTTTGGGGATGTTAGTGTAGAGAGAAGTGGGATAGGCAGTAATGAAAAGAGTGCTGAGTGGTGAAAGAACAAGAACAGTGGAATGTCAGTGGAGGAAATGGGTGGTGTTTTTTTTTATATAGGAGAGTAGGTTACAGGAAATAAGCTGAAAGTGTTGGTCCACAAAGGCAAAGATTCTCTCTGTGGGGGCACAATAACCATCCACAACAGTTTATCCTTGGTGATTGGGTTTATGTAATTTAGAAAGCTTGCAGAAGGAAGGAGTGCGAGGGGCAGTGGAGTTGAGGAGGAAGATAGACCCAGGGGAGAGATTCTGGGATGGGCCTAAGGATCTGAGAAAGGACTGGAGAGCCTGCTGGATATTTGGAATAGGGTCACTGTAGCAGGGTTTGTAGGTGGACACATTTGTCAGCTGGCAGAGGCCTTCTGCCTCTATTGACTATGATTCATGACCACACTGATGGAGCCGTTGTTGGCAGATATGATTATAAGGTAGGGATCAGATTTTAGGTGGTGGACTGTCTTTCTGGGGATGTGAGGTTTGTTTTCATGTTGAGGTATTTGGAGAATAATGTTTGTAGTAACACGATTCACGTTTCCGTCACACTTCACCTAGTGTAGACCGGGAACTGTCTGCTAGACCTGCCCGATGTGAACTGACTCGGCCCGGCCCATGCTGCCGGAGTTGTTGTTGTTGTTGTTGTTGTTGTTGTTATGCCGGCAGAGGTTGCGTCTGAATTCTCGCGTGCCCTCTAGTGGACGGGACTCTACTTGCAGCAACTACCGTCCATGACGCGCCGTGCCAATGTGCGCCTCCCGCGATCTTTCTGGTGGCTACAGCACTCCTCCTCCTTCGGGGGGGGTGCAGCCACTGTGATCCACTGCGTCGGAAGGCGGAGCGTCAGGCCGGAGCGATGACCTCCACATCCATTGGATGGCCGGAGTCGAGGGGATCTGCCAACCCTCGAGCCGGAACCTTCAAATACGGCTGGAAGTGACCCACACGAAGAGGCCCCCGTCGTCCCGCAACCGGAGCCCGGGACAGAACGGGCGACAAGCTGTTGAACACCGGATCCTGTTCCACCTCGGGAGGGGCAAGACCCCATGGCGGGGACAAAGGGGAAGGGATGACCCCAGGTGACCCAGCCTCCTGAGAAACTGGGCCTGCTAGGGGGGCCGGCTCTCGCTGTGGCATCTCGAACGATGGGGAAGGCGGTGCTGGAGTTACTGGAGGCTGCCAAGGCTGAGAACCATCGCAGTGCGGCAGAGTCACAGCGGGGAGAGGAGGTAACGTCCCCTGTGAAACCAACACAGGTGCCGGCAATGGGGAAGCTGGTGTCCGAGAAGTTGGAGGGTGGGTGCCCGAACGTGGACATAGCTGATTTTGGTGACGACGGACCACCCGGTCCCCCGCCTGCAAGGTATAGAGCCGGCGGCCATGTTGGCGCAGGACCACCGCTGGTATCCAAGGTGGATTGCGACCAAACCCACGGGCCCAGATGGACATAC
The DNA here is from genome assembly GCF_023864345.2 of Schistocerca serialis cubense. NCBI lineage: Eukaryota > Metazoa > Arthropoda > Insecta > Orthoptera > Acrididae > Schistocerca > Schistocerca serialis. The sequence goes on from NC_064638.1 coordinate 223,478,197, forward strand.
CCAGTGGAAAGCCAGGCACTCCGGTTTGTGAAGACTGGCGAGGACCAGGCCGGAGGAGGTGCAGCAGAGTCCTAGGTTGACACCCATGAAGGAGCTCTGCGGGGCTGCGTTCTCCCATTGGTGTGGTCCGGTAGGCCGTCAAGAAAAACTTCAATGCTTCCTCCACAGGAAATTCGTGCACATTCTTTTTCATCTGCGTCTTAAATGTGCGCACCATGCGCTCGGCTTCCCCATTCGATTGTGGATGGAAGAGGGGAGAGCAAACGTGCCGAATACCGAAGCGCCTACAAAAATCCTGGAAGGTCTGCGAAATAAACTGCGGTCCATTGTCCGAGACCAGGGTGATTGGCAGACCTTCCACAGAAAAGATTTTTGCAGGTGCTTGGATTGCAACTTCTGAATTGGTTGAGGAGCAGCGAACCACATATGGGAATCGGGAATAAGCATCAATGACAATGAGCCAAAAGCCATTCAGAAACGGGCCCGCAAAATCGATGTGAACACATTCCCATGCTTGGGTAGCCGGCAGTCATGAAGAGAACGCTGCCCTGGGAGATGCTTGTTGGCTCGCACACTGGGAACAGGCGGCCACCAAGTGCTCAATTTCTCTGTCAATACCGGGCCAGTACACATGTCTGCGAGCCAAGTGCCCCGCATGTAATAACGTGAGGACCTCCCTTCGTAAACCTGCAGGAACAACCACACGAGGAGCTGTACCATCGGTAGCCAGAAGGAGAACTCCTTCCAAGACCGAGAGGCGGTCTCGTAGAAGAAAATAATTACGAAAAGGGTCCGAGGCCCGGCCCGGAGGGCGGGAAGACCACCCCTGCTGAATGAGGAGAACTACTTGCTGGAGAACCGGGTCAACCGCCGTTTCCCTGGCAACTCGAGAACTAGTGATTGGGAAGCCATCAACCGCGTGGCGGGACGCCACATCCAAATGAAAACACATAATCTCCTCTCGATCGAACGTAGGATCCAGGCCCACCGGAAGACGGGAAAGAGCGTCGGCATTGGCATGCTGTCCTGTAGGGCGAAAATGAATGTCATAATGGTACTTAGAGAGGAACAAGGCCCAGCGCTGTAGTCTGTGGGCCGCCCTATCCAGAATCTGAGAGGCGGGGCCAAATAACGATATTAACGGCTTATGGTCGGTGATTAACTGAAACTTCGTGCCATACAAGAAAGGGTGAAACTTGGTAACAGCGTAGACAATGGCCAAAGCCTCTTTTTCCACCTGGGAGTAATGGGCCTGCACGGGACTAAGCGTTTTAGACGCAAACGCCAGTGGTTGCTCGGAACCATCTGCGTTGCGATGGGCCAGGACCGCCCCCACCCCATACTGCGAAGCATCTGTAGCCAGGACCAATGGCTTATGGGGATCAAAAGTAGCCAAACAAGGGGCTGACGTGAGGAGGCCCTTCAACAAGGTGAACGCTCGCTTGCATGCAGGTGACCAATCAAAAGGAACACCCTTGTGCAGAGGGCAGTACAGGGGGTGGGCTATAGTGGAAACCCTAGGAATGAACCGGTGGTAATAGGCTTTCTTGCCTAAAAAGGCTTGTAACTCTTTCAGCGAAGCGGGCCGAGGAAGGTTGACGATACCTTGGACCAAACTTCCTAGTGGCTGGATGCTGTGCCGAGATATGGTGTAGCCCACATACTCAATGGACGGTTGGAAGAAGGTTGACTTATGCAGGTTGCAACGCAAGCCCACAGACCTGAATTTGAGAAAGAGGGTGCGAAGGTTGTGCAAGTGTTCATTCGTGCTGCGGCCTGTGACAATTATGTCATCCAGGTAATTAATACAATGAGGGATTGTTGACATGACATGCTCAAGATAACGCTGGAATATCGCCGGGGCACTGGATATTCCAAAGGCCAACCTCTGGTATTGGTAAAGGCCAAATGGAGTGTTGACGGCCGCCAGCCGTTTGGAGTCCTCATCAAGTGGTATCTGATGATAAGCCTCCAACAGAACGATTTTCGAAAAATATTGGCCTCCCGCCACAGCGGAGAACAATTCATCAGCACGAGGCAAAGGATAGGTGTCGACCACCAATTGTGAATTAATGGTGGCCTTGAAATCGCCACAAAGACGTAATTTTCCCGAGGGCTTCCTTACAATAACGAGGGGCGAAGCCCACTCACTGGAAGAAATGGGAAGAACGACCCCTAGGGCTGTCAGCCGGTCTAGCTCTTCCTTTACTTGAGGGCGGAGAGCCAAGGGGATCTGCCTTGCGCGTAGAAAACGCGGGCGAGCCGACGCCTTCAACGTTAAGTGAGCTTCAAAATCTGAAACACGCCCCAGGCCCTCCTCAAAAATATCTGGAAAGTCTGAGATCAAAGATTCCAATGATTGATAGGGAACGTCTTCGGAGACCAACTGTATGGTGTCAATGATAGAAAAACCGAAAGCTTGAAAGGCATCCAGGCCAAAAACGTTGGCGGAGCTCGCATCACTGACAACAATAAAAGTAATAGGCCGAGTGACAGATTTGTAAGTCACGTCGGTAGTGAATTGACCCAACAGGGGAATGAACTGTTTACCATAACCGCATAGATGCCGGTAAACTGGCGCCAACGGGGGCGATCCAAGGTCGGAATAAGTTTGTGCATTCAACAACGAAACTGCCGCGCCCGTATCTTCTTGCAGTTGTAACCGGCGCGACCGAACCGACACCTCGATAAAGAGTTTGCGTGCCGATGCGTCGGGAGCCTGGCCCGATGAAACTTCCTGAATGTCAACATCCATGTCCTCTGTACCTGCTTCCTTCGATTCTTTTGAGGCTGAGCGGCAAACTTTAGCAATGTGACCTTTTTTATTACATTTGCGACAAACGGCCCAACGCTGGGGGCACTCTGACCGATCATGACGTATATAGCATGACGCACAGGATGGCAACAGGGGCCGGCGGCCGGAATTTTGTTTACGCGCCGTGCGGGAGCGGCCATAACGGCCGGATTGTACCACTCGCACGTCGTCGGCCCTGGACACAGTAGACGCGGCCGCGATGCCCTGAACCTCCGCGACGTCGCTCCACGCTTCCAGCTGTTGACCTGCTGCGTGAGAGACTTCATACGATTGAGCAATGGACAGGACTTCCTCGAGGGAAGGGTCTTCTAACTGCAGGGCCCGTTGCCAGACCTCCCTATCAGGGGCCGAACGAACAATGACGTCGCGTACCATAACGTGGGCATACGACTCTCGCGACTGCTCCGTGACAAAATGACACTTGCGACTAAGACCGTGCAGGGTAGCTGCCCACGCCCGGTAAGACTGATGGGGCTGTTTCTTGCATTGATAGAACTCGACCCTAGCCGCCACAACATGCGTGCGGTGGTGATAATATGAAGACAGCAAGGAACACAATGCGTCAAAAGACAAGGACGAGGGTTCCTGCAACGGCGCTAGCTGCCGCAAAACGTGATACAGCGAGGGAGATATCCAAGATAAGAAGAGAGCACGACATACCTCCGCATCGGCAACATGAAACGCCTGGAAATGCTGCCGAAGGCGATGTTCATATGCGTCCCAATCCTCCGCCGTCTCGTCATACGGGGGAAAGGGAGGAGGGAACTGCGCCGGAGCAGACGGCGTGGAGAGCAACGCCGGAAGCACTTGTTTCATGGTGGCCATGAGCTCTGTCTGCTGCGCAACCAAAACCTGCACCAAATCCTCCATGCCGTGGAGAAGCTGCGAAACCGGAACAACGACGCAACACGCGAAAGAACGACCCTACTCGTCGCCAATTGTGTAGTAACACGATTCACGTTTCCGTCACACTTCACCTAGTGTTGACCGGGAACTGTCTGCTAGACCTGCCCGATGTGAACTGACTCGGCCTGGCCCGTTGTTAAGCCGGCAGAGGTCGCGTCCGAATTCTCACGTGCCCTTTGGTGGACGGGACTCTACTTGCAGCAACTACCGTCCGTGATGCGCCATGCCAATGTGCGCCTCCCGCGATCTCTCTGGTGACTACAGCAATGTTGAAGTAAGACTATAGGTTAGAAAATTTTTGAAAGTTAAAAGAGGATGATTTGTGGGCAGTGGGGATGGATCACAGTTAAATGGAGGAAGAAATTGAGTCAGGTAGGGTTCAATATTAGGTTTGACTGAGTCTGAATGGTAGGACTAGTGGCAATAAAGAGTTTCCACTCTAGGGACCAGGAGGTGGGGATAAGACTTTTAAGTCGTCCAACATGACTGAATTTTGCAATGCATTAAAAGGTAAGACCTTTGAAATAACTGATACTTCTATGAGACTTAGGCTTTTGAAGGAAAGGTTGATAATTGTGTTGCCCGTCTATTTATACCCTGGGTTCAGAAGGGTGGCAGAGAGTATGGTAAATGTAATATATCTGCAAGGGAGGGTTTATTAGCTATGAGGGAATGTGTAGAAAATTTGATGCGGGCTTTTATAGTGGTGGTGGACATTGGTAGTCCAAGGTGGAAGTATTAGGTGAACAGATTGGATAGTTTTTTGAGGTGGCATTGTGCATGCTGCTCAATTTAAGGGTTTCAGTCTGGGTTATGGGATGCAGGAATTTGGGATAGCAGAGGAGGATAATATTACAGATGGAGAGGAGGTAGTATAAAAAGGTTGGGGCCTAATGTAAATGGTTTTGCAGGACTGCATTGGTGAGAGCTATGAACTGACAGGATTTGAACAGATGGAAGTCACTGTGGAAGGAGGATCAGCTGTGAGAGATGAGTAATTTGATAACTAGGCCATTTGTGAGGGATTACACGAGTTCAGCAACACAATGGGAACAGTATGTGGGACTGGGTTCTGGCTAGGGACAGAGAAAACTTTCTGAATTGATGCAAATGGAAGGAGCAAGGATTGACTGTGGCAGATAAAACAGTCTAAAAATTCATAAGAATATGTGAGAAAATCACAAAATACATGAAATGGATAAATCATTGTTGCCAAGAAGACAATCAGGGCTAGGCAATGTACCTACGCCGGGTGATCAAAAAGTCAGTATAAATTTGAAAACTTAATAAACCACGGAATAATGTAGATAGAGAGGTATAAATTGACACACATGCTTGGAATGACATGGGGTTTTATTAGGAAAAAAAAAAGAGTTCACAAAATGTCTGACAGATGGCACTGGACAGCAAAACGTCAGTGACTGCGCATGACAATCATCTATAAAAGGAGCTGTAATTAGAGAGAGAATCAGATGTGCCAGCAGTCGCAGCATGTTGACGTTACCTGAAAAGGTGCTTATAGTGAAGCTGTATTATCAGAATGGGGAATGTGCTAGTTCAGCGTTACGATCCTATCGCCATAGGAAGGGGATTTGAATGCGTAAAGGTCCGTTGACAAATGCAGCTGTGGCGAGAATGATTTTGAAGTTCGAAGCTGTGGGTTGTTTCTACGATAGACCCCGTAGTGGCCAACCGAGCACAAGGCGTAATGCTGCTGAGACAGTTCAGGAAGAAATGGAGACAGCAAAGGGTTTGTCTATGCACGGGGAAGTCAGTGCTTGTGCAGTCGCATGTCACACAGGCATTCCATACACTACTGTTTGGTTGGCACTTAGGCGTGCCCTCCGATGCTACCCGTACAAAATCCATCGGCATCATGAACTTTTACCTGGCGATTTAGTGAAGTGGAGGGCATTTGCGGTGTGGGTGTTTCAAAAGATAACGGAAGATGATGATTGGTTGAGTAATGTGTTGTAGACTGACGAAGCTCATTTCACGCTCCGAGGGTCTGTCAACGCCCACAACTGCAGAATTTGGGCTACCGGAAATCCTAGAACTGTCGTGGAAACTCCATTGCACAACGAGAAAGTCATGGTATGGGTTGGATTTACCACATCTACTGTTATCGGGCCTTTTTTCTTTGAGGAAATGCGTGATTCTGGTTTTGGAACTGCTACCGTGACGGGCAAGAGGTATGCCGATATGTTACAGAATCGCATCATCCCCAGCCTGGCTGATAAACACCTGCTGGAACGTACGATGTTTATGCAGGATGGCGTTCCACCCCATACTGCTAGATGTGTGAAAGATCTCCTGTGCGCGTCGTTTGGTGATGATCGTGTGCTTATCCGCCACTTTCGTCATGCTTGGCTTCCCAGGTCCCCAGATCTCAGTCCATGCAATTATTGGCTTTGGGGTTACCTGAAGTCGCAAGTGTATTGTGATCGACCGACATCTCTAGGGATGCTGAAAGACAACATCTGACGTCAATGCCTCACCATAACTCCGGACATGCTTTACAGTGCTGTTCACAACATTATTCCTCGACTACAGTTATTGTTGAGGAATGATGAGTTATTGTTGAGGAATGATGGTGGACATATTGAGCATTTCCTGTAAAGAACATCATCTTTCCTTTGTCCTACTTTGTTATGCTAATTATTGCTATTCTGATTAGATGAAGTGCCATCTGTCGGAAATTTTTTGAACTTTTGTATTTTTTTGGTTCTAATAAAACCCCATGTCATTCCAAGCATGTGTGTCAATTTGTACCTCTCTATCTACATTATTCCGTGATTTATTCAGTTTTCAAATTTATACTGAGTTTTTGATCACCCGGTATATATACACTCTCTCTCTCTCTCTCTCTCTCTCTCACACACACACACACACACACACACACACACACACACACATGCCCGCAATCGCAACCCATACACTCATGAGCCTGGTGTTTGGCTGCGGAGGCCATTCCAATGAAGGTCTTTTTGGCCAAAGGCTTACTGGTTCGACAGGCTTTTTGTTGTGCATATCTGCAACTCAGCATCTCCGCTATATCGTGAGTAGCTACTATCCTTTCCATAATATTGCCAAACTGCTTGTAAGGGTGAACATGGTTCCAAGGATAGATGAATTATCGTGTTGACCCACTGTGCCTTGCTGAATGATGAGATCACCCAGGGAACACCACAATACTCCCTCTTTTGGCCTGGACTCTTCCAATGATTGTTGCAAGATGTTTGCCTTCTGTATGATCAAGTATAAGACATGATTTAACTGAAAAGACTATGAACAAGATGTTTGTTGTCAAGGCCCATACACTGCAACGTCCACTGAACAGTCATTGAGGAGACACTGCTGGTAGCCCCTTGGTTCGTCTAGGCAGTCAGCTGCTCAACAGTTGCATGTCTATTTGTCTGTATACATCTCTGCTCCCATTGTTCACCCGTCATCTACAGTCTGCGATGCACCTTAATTGCCTCTGCACTATTTCTGGACAGTGTCATTTTGCCATGCATGGTATGTTTTAACCATGGCAACATGTGAGAAATTTAAATTTAACCATGCACAGTATATTTTAACCATGGCAACATGTGAACAATTTACAAATTGAGCCACTTCGAAAATGCTTGCACCCTTGGCCTGAAACCCAATAATCCTGCACTTTTGGATGTCAGATAAATCTCTCCGTTTCCACATTATAACAATGACTGCACTGTTCCCGACATCCACTTGACACTCTTTATACACCCTTGAAAAACTGCTGGTGATGCCACCTGCCATTTGTGAGTCGTTATTGCACATTGACATCACAAGCTATGAACTGTGTAAGAGACTGAATAGTACAATCCTATCAACCACTGTAAGTGTGTACATTATTGAATCTATACATACTGTGTGATGCAACTGAAAGAGTTAGCTTGCATTTATTGTAAATTTTTCATCCAGTGCAAAGTCTTTGGGACTGAAAAAGTGCATGTGAATCCTGCAAATAAGAAGGGTAAAAGGCAGATCTGCAAAATTACATGTCAATACCCTGAATGTCAATTTTCTGCAAAAATCTTGACCATTTTAAGTGTGAATATAATTAACTTCCTTGAGATAGAAAAGCTTTTGTCCAAAAATCAACACAGAATTAGAAAGCATCACTCATGTAACACTCAGCTTGCCCTTTTCTTGCACAATATCCTGCAAAGCAAGGATGGAGGGCAACAAGCACATTCCACAGTCCTAGATTTCAGGAAAGTGTTTCATACTGTGTCCCAAAGAAGACTATTAAGTAAGCTTCGAGCATACAGAATACGTCCTCAGATGCAAGTGGCTCAAAGACTTCTTAAGTAATAGAAACTAACACGCTGTCCTGGATGGTAAGTGTTCATAAGAAACAAGGGTGTCTTCTGGTTCAGGAGTACCCCAGGGAGGTGTAATACAACCACTCTTGTTTTCTCTATATTTAAATGATATGAATGATAGGGTGAGAAGCAATCTGTGACTCTTTGCTGATGACAATGCAGTTTATGGAAATGTGTCTCCACTGAGTGACTCTAGGTGGATGCAGAATCACTTGGACAGAATTTCTATTTCATTTGATGAATGGCAACTTGCTCTAAATGTAGAAAAAGATAAGTTATGCAGATGACTATGAAAAACAATACTGTAATGTTCAAATACTGTAGTGATAGTGTCCTGTTTGGCACAGTCATGTATATCTAGGCCAAACACTGCAGAGCGATATCAAACAGAATGAGCATGTAACTCTGGTAGTAGAGAAGGTGAATAGTTACCTTCAGTTTACTGGGAGAAATCTCGTGAAGTGTGGCTCATCAACAAAGGAGATTAGTATGACCCATTCTTGGGTATTTCTCAAATATTTGTATTTCCCATCATATTGGATTAAAGGAAGACAATGAAGCAATTTAGAAGTGAGCTGCTAGATTTGTTACTGGTAGATTTGATCAACATGTGAAGATTATGGAAATGCTTTATGAACTCAAATGAGAAGACAATATTTTTTATTAAACACTACTGAGAAAATTTAGAGAATTGGCATCTGCTGCTAACTGCAGAGCAATTCTATGGCCGCCAACACACATTTTGCTTAAGGTAGTTTTTCCCTCACTCTATTTGTGAATGGAACACAAAAGGGAATAGCTCATAGTGGTACAGTGCCCCCTCTGCCGTGCACCATATAATGGCTCGCAGGGTATGTCTGTCGACGTAGATTGTGCAATGATGTCATGCAGTGAGCAGCAGTAATAATAATAATAATAATAATAATAATAATAATAACACTTTATTCAACATCAAATGATTCATTGCATATGTATAAAAACTGGTGACAATTCTTGATACAGAGCACAATAATACATTCTTCTGAATACGGCATTGATAAACAAAATGATTAAATTACAAATATAAATGGTTTGCTTAACACTATTTACATTTTTTTTAAGCACTTCTTATTCTGCACATAAGTATGGTATTCTTCTAATGTGTAAAATCAGTTTTGTAATAAGAATTTCTTTAACTGAAATTTAAAGTTCATTGTGGGTAGGATGATAACTTTACTGGGCATTGCATTGGCTAACTTTAAACCTGCATACTGTGGTCCCTTTTCATAAGTGCTGTTATGTGGCTGCTGAGGTAAAATTTTTCTTTATTTCTGGTATAGTACTGATACAAATTAGAACAAATGTTGAGCTGCACTCTTTTAAAAAGTAACATGGCTTTTAGAATGTACATGTATACTACAGTTAGTACACCAGTTCTTGGAAAGAAACCACAGCATGAGTCCTTATATTTTGCTCCACAGATGATTCTTACATCCCTTTTTTTGAAGTAGCAATAGCTTATTTAGACTTGCTTTGGTTGTTGCTCCCCAAATTTCTATTCCATAATTAAGGTGAGAGGAGAATAGAGTATGGTATGCAGTTTTTAGGATAATAGTGTCTTTGCAGAACTTGCTAATCGTATTAATTGCAAATATATTCTTAGATAATTTACATGCTAGAGTGTCAACATGTATGTCCCACTTTAGATTGCTTTGAACAGTTAAAACAAGGATTTTACAATAAACTCTGTTTATATTGATTTATTGTCTATATATAGTTTAATTTCATCATTAAAACTAATGTCGTTACACTCCATGAGGCATGTTTTAGTACTGCTTATATTTACGTGACTTTCATTGAAGTACTGCACAATTTCATTTGTTACGTTATTACACTGGGTCTCTAGTTGTTAAATGATTCCTTTTTACACACAATGGATGTATAATCGAAATACAGAACTATTTCGGAGCTCTGAATGCAATATATTATGTCATTTACATAAATCAAAAACTGAAGAGGATCCAGTGCTGAACTCTGCAGTGCTCCATGTTTTATATTAGTGATTTTGGATTTGTGAACACCACTTTCAGTTTTAAGCAGTACAAACTGTTTTTGGCTACTCATATAAGATTTTATTAGGTCGTGAACAGTTCCTCTGATGCCAATGTTTCATACCTTTTCTAATAGGATTATGGCATTCACACAGTCAAAAGCTTTCTCAAGGTCGAGGTATATACCTGCAACAAGTTGCTTGTTCTTGATGCTGCTTATTATCTCTTCAATTACTGAGCAGCTGCTGTGCTAGTTTATTTACATTTTAAGACTTCATTTTGATTTTCAAACATTAGGTTGTGCATCTGGAGAAAGTTAATAATTCTGCTCCATATGACTTTTTCAACTATTTTAGAAAAGACAGGAGGTATTGAGATGGATCTGTAGTTTTTAATTTTGAGTTTGTCTCCTTTTTTAAAGATTGGTGTTACCTGAGCTATTTTTAGTCTATCTGGGAAGGTGCCTGATTCTATTACATTATTTTATGCTGCAGACAGAGGTACAGAAACATTTTGTTGGCACACTTTTAATATTTAATACTGAGGCCATCATGCCCTGCAGAACTGGAAGGTTTTAGAGAGCTACTGTAGCAAGTAGATATCTAGTTCATCTTGAGCATATTCTGTGATGCCAACTCTGACAAGTGTCCTACACTTGTTGTTGTTGTGGTCTTCAGTCTAGAGACTGGTTTGATGCAGCTCTTCATGCAACTCTATCCTGTGCAAGCTTCTTCATCTCTCAGTACCTACTGCAACCTACATCCTTCTGAATCTGCTTAGTGTATTCATCTCTTGGTCTCCCTCAATGATTTTTACCCTACACGCTGCCCTCCAATACTAAACTGGTGATACCTTGATGCCTCAGAACATGTCCTACCAACCGATCCCTTCTTATAGTCAAGTTGTGCCACAAATTTCTCTTCTCCCCAATTCTATTCAATACCTATTCATTAGTTACATGATCTAGTCATCAAATCTTCAGTATTCTTCTGCAGCACCACATTTTGAAAGCTCCTATTCTCTTCTTGTCTGAACTATTTATCGTCCACATTTCACTTCCATACATGGCTACACTCCATATAAAAACTTTCAGAAGTGACTTCCTGACACTTAAATCTATACTTGATGGTAACAAATTTCTCTTCTTCAGAAATGCTTTCCTTGCCAATGCCAGTCTACATTTTATATCCTTTCTACTTCGACCATCATCAGTTATTTTGCTCCCCAAATAGCAAAACTCATTTACTACTTTAAGTATCTCATTTCCTAATGTAATTCCCTCAGCATCACCCAATTTAATTCGACTACATTTCATTATTCTCATTTTGCTTTTGTTGATGTTCATCTTATATCCTCCTTTCAAGACACTGTCCATTCCATTCAACTGCTCTTCCAGGTCCTTTGCCATCTCTGACAGAATTACAATGTCATCAGCAAACCTCAAAGTTTTTATTTTTTCTCCATGGATTATAATTCCTACTACTAATTTTTCTTTTGTTTCCTTCACTGCTTGCTCAATATACAGATTGAATAACATCGGTGATAGGCTACAACCCTGTCTCACTCCCTTCCCAACCACTGCTTCCCTTTCATGCCCCTCGACTCGTATAACTGCCATCTGGTTTCTGTACAAACTGCAAATAGCCTTTCGCTCCCTCTATTTTATGCTTGACACCTTCAGAATTTCAAAAAGAGTATTCCAGTCAACATTGTCAAAATCTTTCTCCTAGTCTACAAATGTTATAAATGTAGGTGTGCCTTTCCTTAAACTGTCTTCTAAGATAAGTCGTAGGGTCAGTATTGCCTCACGTGTTCCAAATATGGAATCCAAACTGAACTTCCCCGAGGTCGGCTTCTACCAGTTTTTCCATTTGTCTGTAAAGAATTTATGATAGTATTTTGCAGCTGCGACTTATTAAACTGATAGTTCAGTAATTTTCACATCTGTCAACACCTGCTTTCTTTGGGATTGGAATTATTATATTCTTCTTGAAGTCTGAGGGTATTTCCCCTGTGTCATACATCTTGCTCACCAGATGGTAGAGTTTTGTCACAGCTGGCTCTCCCAAGGCTGGAATGTTGTCTACTCCTGGGGCCTTGTTTCGACTCAGGTCTTTCAGTGCTCTGTCAAACTCTTCACGCAGTATCATATCTATCATTTCATCTTCATCTACATCCTCTTCCATTTCCATAATATTGTTCTCAAGTACATTGTCCTTTTACAGACCCTTTATATACTCCTTCCACCTTTCTCCTTTCCCTTCTTTGCTTAGAACTCGGTTTCCACCTGAGCTCTTGATATTCATAGTGGTTCTCTTTTCTGCAAAGGTCTCTTTAATTTTCCTGTAAGCAGTATCTATCTTACCCCTAGTGATATATGCCTCTACATCCTTACATTTGTCCTGTAGACATCCTTGCTTAGCCATTTTGCTCTTCCTGTCGCTCTCATTTTTGAGATGTTTGTATTCCTTTTTTCCTGCTTCATTTACTGCATTTTTATATGTTCTCCTTTGAGCAATTAAATGAAATATATCTTCTGCTACCCACAAATTTCTACTAACCATCGTCTTTTTACGTACTTGATCTCTGCTGCCTTCACTTTTTCATCTCTCAAAGCCATCTATTCTTCTTCTATTGTATTTCTTTCCCTCATTCCTGTCACTTGTTCCCTTATGCTCTCCCTGAAACTCTGTACAAACCTCTGGTTCTGTCAGTTTATCCAGGTCCCATCTCCTTAAATTCCCACATTTTTGTAGTTTCTTCGGTTTTAATTCATAGTTCATAACCAACAGATTGCGGTCAGAGTCCACATCTGCCCCTGGAAATGTCTTACAACTTAAAACTTGGTTCCTAAATCTCTGTCTCACCATTACATAATCTATCTGAAACCTTCCAGTATCTCCAGACCTCTTCCATGCACACAACCTTCTTTCATGATTCTTGCACCAAGTGTTAGTTGTGATCAAGTTATGCTCTGAGTAAAACTCTACTGAGCAGCTTCTTATTTCATTCCTTACCGCCATTCCATATTCACCTACTACATCACCTTCTCTTCCTTTTCCCACTATCGAATTCCAGTCACCCACGACTATTAAATTTTCACCCCCTTTCACTATATGAATAATTTCTTTTATCTCATCATACTGTTTAATAGGTCCAACACTTTAATAGGTCATAATTACTACACAAATAAAGATACCTTAAAACAAATTTAACATGTGTATTCCTGAGAAACTAGCAGTTCAAAATTATGTGCCACATCATCCCCTTTCCATTTGAAACATGTAGCACAAAACTAAAATGGCGGATTTCGAGATGGCTACCACTGTTGCCATAGCTCCCATAATTTGTGCCCCCACCTACAGACAACCCACACCACACGTCATTATGATTCCTCACACCATTCAACTTTTACAGGGTATAACCAGATTTTTACCTTATCTTGTATTTAATGGAATGCATTCTCACAACCCTCAAAAGTTATTTCTAAATTTCATTTCTATTCTGATATCATAGATCACACAAAACTATTGCCTAAGCTTGACAACACGGGGATTAGAGGAACAGCTAACAACTGGATAAAGTCATACCTAAGCGGATGAAAACAAGTGGTTGAAGTGCAACATCAAAATTTCATCTAACTCACTCAACACTATTGAAACTATGAAACCATTAAACATGGAGAGCCACAAGGTTCAGTTCTGGGACCTCTTCTATTTCGGTTATATGCGAATGACCTACACAAATTCTGCGAGGACATCATCCAGTTTTTTCTGATGGTACAAGTGTGCTAGTAAGTGGGAAAGAAATGGAAATGCTTGAGAAGTCTACAACAGGAACACTGAACAATATTGAAAACAAGTTCAGTCACAACAAATTGGTATAAATGCATATAAGACAGTGGTACTAAATTTCTATAATGTGAAAAAAGGTGAGCAAACTGTTCAGACTCAGATTTTGACAAAGACCTTCATAATGTAGACAACACTGAGTTATTGGGAGTATGGCTCCAAGACAATCTTAAATGGGGGATGGATATTGAACAAGCCTGTAAGAAATTAAGCACTACATGCTACTTAATGAGAATATTAGGGGGAGGCTGCAACAAAGATTCTCTGAAAACTGTGTATTATGTCTATATATACTAACAACTGAAATATGGAATTATTTTCTGGGGTAACTCTTCTCTTAGCCAAAAGCTCTTTTGGCTACAAAAAAGAATTATAAGAATAATGAAAGGTGTAAAATGGAAACAAAACCTGTACCCACTCTTTATAAAGCTAGAAATCCTCCCACTTCCATGTATATATGTGAATGAGATAACCGTGTTTATGAAAAAATACTCAATGGAAAATCCCACTCTCTTCCAGAAAAATGAAAATATCCACTCCTATAACACCAGGCAAAAAGGAAACTTTCGTTTGGATCCACCCACACCACCCTGAATAAAAAAGGAACCATGTATTATGGGAAAGCTATTTATAATAAACTTCCCCCACAAATTAAATCAATAAATGACCTGGATAATTTCAAGTCAACTGCTATGGAATATGTGACTCACCACTGCTTCAATAGCCTCCACGTGTTCCTTCAGGAAGTTCACTAATGATCTGTGTCTTTGCCTTAGTGATGTATCATATAAATGTTACTAGAACTTCAATGATCTACCATGTAAATGTTGCTGTAATACAAATATTAACCTGCCAGTACAGAACATGCTCTTTCTGGAATGAGATTTTCACTCTGCAGCGGAGTGTGCACTGATATGAAACTTCCTGGCAGATTAAAACTGGGTGCCGGACCGAGACTCGAACTCGGGACTTTCGCCTTTCGCGGGCAAGTACTCTACCAACTGAGCTACCCAAGCACGACTCATGCCCCGTCCTCACAGCTTTACTTCTGCCAGTACCTTGCCTCCTACCTTCCAAACTTTATAGAAGCTCTCCTGCGAACCTTGCAGAACTAGCACTCCTGAAAGAAAGGATATTGT
Organism: Schistocerca serialis cubense; assembly: GCF_023864345.2. NCBI lineage: Eukaryota > Metazoa > Arthropoda > Insecta > Orthoptera > Acrididae > Schistocerca > Schistocerca serialis. Next base: position 223,493,290 of record NC_064638.1, read on the forward strand.
GGAGACATGGCTTAGCCACAGCCTAGGGGATGTTTCCAGAATGAGATTTTCACTCTTCCTCTCTACTTTGGCAATCATTATTTATTTTGCTGTCAAAATACAAAAAGTCATCTACTACTTTGAGTGTCTCATTTAGTAACCTAATTCCTGCAGTACTTCCTGATTTAATTAGACTACATTTCATTACTCTCGTTTTACTTCTTTTGATGTTAGTCTTATAACCTCTTTTCAAGATACTATACATTCTATTCAACTGCTGTTCCAGGTCCTTTGCTGCCTCTGACGGAATTATGTCATCAGCAAACATCAACATTTTTGTTTCTTCCTCCTGAACTTTAATTTCCTTTCCAGATTTCTCCTTTCAGATCCTATACTGTCTGCTCAACATACATACTGAATAACATAGGGAATTGTGTACAGCTTTGTCTCACTCCTTTCTCAACTGATGCTTCTCTTTCATATCTTTTGGTTCTAACAACTGCAGTCTCATTTCTGTACTATTTGTAAATAATTTTTCACTCCGTGTATCTTATACCAATTACCTTCAGAATTTCAAAGAGTGTATTCCAGTCAGCACTGTCAAATGCTTTATTTAAATATACAAATGCTACAAGCTTAGTTTGCCTTTCTTTATCCTGCCTTCTAAAATAAATCAAAGGGTCATTATGGCCTCACATGTTAGTACAGTTTTGGAGAGAACCCTAACTGATCTTCCCTGAAACCAGTTTCTATCAGCTTTTGCATTCTTCTGTAAATAATTCATCTTCGTATTTTCCACAAGTATGACTCATTAAGCTGACAGATCATTAAGTCACATCTGTCAGATACTAAGTCCTTAGCACCTAACTTCTTACAAACTGGAATTAAGACATTCTTTTCGAAATTGCAAGGCATTTCACCTGTCTAAATATACTGCATAGGTGGAAGAGTTACATCATGGCTGGCTCTCTCAAGAATCTATGGATGGCTCTCTCAAGAATCTCAATAATTCTGAGGGAATGTTGTCTACTCTAGGAGCCTTGTTTCAATTTAAGTGTTTTAGTGCTCTGTCAAATTCTTTTTGCAATCTCCTATCTCATCTTCACTTACTTCCTCTCCTTACTCTATAATATTGTCCTCAAGATAGTTTCCCCAATATAAACCCTCTACATCCCTTTCACCTTTCTGCTTTCCATTCTTTGAGTAGTACTGGCTTGCCATATAAGCTCTTGCTAACCAGTTTTTCTCATCTCCAATGGCCTCTTTCATTTTCCTATAGGTGGTCTCTATCTTTCCACTAGTCACGAATGTTTCTACAGCCTTACAGTTATACTCTAGTCATTCTTGGTTAGTTATTTTGCATTTCCTTCTAAAATAAATCAAAGGGTCATTATGGCCTCACATGTTAGTACAGTTTTGGAGAGAACCTTAACTGATCTTCCCTGAAACCAGTTTCTATCAGCTTTTGCATTCTTCTGTAAATAATTCATCTTCGTATTTTCCACAAGTATGACTCATTAAGCTGACAGATCATTAAGTCACATCTGTCAGGTACTAAGTCCTTAGCACCTAACTTCTTACAAACTGGAATTAAGACATTCTTTTCGAAATTGCAAGGCATTTCACCTGTCTAAATATACTGCATAGGTGGAAGAGTTGAATTATCAGCACAGCAAGGTCACATTGCCTAATGTTACAAGGCAAGATCTGTCAATCATCCAGAATAGCGCACTGCATTCATGTGGCAAAACTGCACAAGTAGCGCTCACTGTCTATTACTCACTTCACCTATGTTGCAGAAGCATGTGCCTGGCACTTCCCTCACTTGCTATCACTTTTCAGATGAGTCAAATTCAGTATCTCCAGTGCTATCCATGAATTTCTACTAGGGATTGTCTTTATACCTAAGTGATCCTCTGCTGCCTTCAATATTACATCTTCTAGAGATACTGATTCATCTCCTATTGTATTCCTTTCTCTGTTTCAGTCAAGTATTGTCTAATGTTCCTTTGGAAAGTTCTTTCAATTTATTTATGCCTCATCTCCTTATATTCTTATCTTTTTGTAATTCCTTTAGTTTTAATTTACAGTTGAAAACCATTTGATCCGTATCTCCCCCTGGAATCATTTTACTGTTTAATATCTGGTCTTACCATTATAGAACCATATCTGGTTTCAAAATCTCTGTCTTATCATTATATAACCAATGTGAAGCCTTCCAGTGTCCCCATGTCTCTTCTCTTTCACGTACACAAGCTTCTTTCAAAATTCTTTAACTGTGTTGGCAATATTTAAATTATGCTGTGTGAAAAGCTCCCTCTTTCATTCCTTTCTACCAGTCCATGTTCTCCTACTATTTTTCCAACTCTTCCTTTCTCTATCATTAAATCTCAGTCACTGGTCCCACTTAAATTTTCATCTTCCTCACTTATATGAATAATTTCCTCTAACTCGTCATACATTCTTTCATTCTCTTCATCTGCTGCAGAGCTAGTTTGCACATAAACTTGTACTGACATGGTGAATTTTGGATCCATGTCTATCATGGCAGCAATACTGGATTTGCTATGTTGTTTATAATAGCTTGCCTGTATTCCTATAATGTTATTCATTGTTAGGCCAACTATTCCATCACTCTTATATGCTTTTCTGCTGATAACACTGTATTGAGCTAACAAGAACTACTGTTCTTCCTGCCACTGCAGTTTACTAATTCCCACTATATCTAACTTCAACCTGTCCATTTCCCATTTTAAATTCTCTTACCCACCCATCTGATTAAGGGATCTAAAGGTCTATGTTTCGAGTCATAGAAAGCCAGTTTTGTTTTTCCTTGTGACTACATCTTCCTGGATTTTACCTCCAGCATATTATACCCAAGAGGATGCATCATTATTCAGCCTTACAGTAGGGCTGCATCCCCTCAGGAATAATAATGGCTTTAGTTTCCTCCTTGCTTTCAGCCATTTGAATTATCAGCACAGCAAGGTCACATTGCCTAATGTTACAAGGCAAGATCTGTCAATCATCCAGAATAGCGCACTGCATTCATGTGGCAAAACTGCACAAGTAGCGCTCACTGTCTATTACTCACTTCACCTATGTTGCAGAAGCATGTGCCTGGCACTTCCCTCACTTGCTATCACATGGTTTCACTTGGTATGACATGGCGCTCACTCACCGAGTGTGGAGTAACAGATGGCTGGCCCTGCCAAACAGCTAAGGAAACATCGAATCTAAACAGCTTCATCTCAACATAGTGGCAGTAATCGACCCTGCAAGTATTGGAAAGCGTTTAGAAGTAGGACTTCTTTTACGCTGTTTTACTTGTTTTCTATCGAGAAGGTGAGTGCTGTGTACCCAAGATTCATCAAGTAGCACCACAGTGACTGAAAATGATTATGTACAATTGAAGTGATGATCAAATATTGAATGTTGTTGAAAATCACTGATTTAACTGTGGAACTATAAATTTGCATTAATGAAAGATGATGAAGTAATACTTGCATTCAGTCTGCAGCTAAAATCACAGACACTGAGACGTATTTTGGACAGAACAAATAAAAAAATTATGTTAATGAACATGACAACTGATTATAATTATCTACATTGTTTGTAATTAACAAAAGAAAAAAAGACTTCAATCCAGGTACACTGTAGGTTCTCATGAGTAAATTGAACACATTGATAATATCAACTGCAATAACAGCAAAGAGGAATGAAGTGCATGGTGTAGTGGTAAGCAGAGATGGGCTTTATTTGAATAAATTGCTGTCTGCATAATCATTTGAATATATACATCATTCAAACAAATTTATTTGTGAATAAATTATCTGTAGCTTAAATAATGAATAATGTAGAATGCCTCTATATTTTCTTCATTACTAATTTATTAACAACTTGCACAGGAATATTCCTTGGTGGTCAGGTGGGTTAAATTCTAGAACACAAAATTGAAGGTTTAGGATTAGATCTCTGACTGGTCCTATGATCTTCTCTGTCATTATCATTTCTTTCACCTTTAATTATAACAAAAATGTCAAGTCAAGTTGCCCCATGTTTCAGAGTACACATTGAAATGTAGGCCCCTCTCTAACTAACTCTGTAAGTCAGTTCAGAGGTGGGAGAAAGTAAAGTAAACGAGAGAACAAAGCAAGAACTCAGTGGTTGGTAATGACTGAAGATAAGATTAGATTAGATTTACTTTCATTCCAACTGATCCATAGTGAGGAGGTCCTCCAGGATGTAGAACATGTCAGAAAAACAATAATACATGACAAATATTTATAACTCAAACAAATAAGCTAATGTACCATTCCACAGGTCTCAAGTGGAATAATCGTAATTCTTTTAGTGAACACTATGTGAAAGAATCATTTTACAAACACTAATGCACTGAATTTAAAATAGACTTTAGATTAAAAGTCTCCTAAAATGACTGTGGAATGCTGCTGAACATCCAAAGCCATTAAAAAATGTTTTAGAATTAACTCTGAGCAAGCATCCCGATAGAACATAGAATAGTTTTTCACTGTAACAAGTGTCTATGCAGTTACACAGAGCTTTGAGTTTGAAAAGTTCCATAAGAGACAAAGGGTTTCGGTACGTAAAGGAGTTCACAGTACTGCAGCCCAGAGCCAACATTTTTTTTATTGAGAACAGGTCAGGATGACCAGAAGACTTTTGTTTGGCCTCTCTACACCAACTGCAATCATTGCAGCACTGTCTTAAGCACAGTTTAAAACTAAATAGTTCACATGCATTGTTGTCCATGAGCTAGGGAGGCTTACAACAAACTACTGGCAAATATTAGCCACAGACATGTCAAAGAAATTAGGCCACAACGATGTTATGCCATAAAAAGAAAATTTTTTTTTAACATTTCCTGGTAGGTGAACCTAACGTAGAATCACTATGAATTATTTGCAAAAATTAATGATTTCTAAATTTTTGCTGAAGATGATTATGTTCTGAAACCTTTGTATTGTTATACTGAAATAAAGATGACTTCAGGAGATATGAGTATAATGTACTGATATCCTCTCTACATGCATAGAAAGCATTTGCTTTAGTGTGTCACAATGGCACATCTTTGCACAACAAATAAACTTTCTGATGAGATGTTTGGAAAAAAAGGGGTTTTTCAAAAATGTTTTCAATTTTTTTTCAAAAACTAATTAAAACAACAAAAAGTACATTTGCTTAATAAACGGCAAAGAATTAGAGGAATAAACTTCATCAGTTTTCATATGTATTCATTAATTTATGTTTTTAATCATGGAAATGAATAATTGCTCCAATAAATATTTTTATTTGTTATTCACAAATAATGAACAATAATTTTTAATCTGCATTCGTCATTTGGCCCAATGCAGATGGTAAGTAAAGCGCATTGTGCATTCACACCTGCAAATTCACGGTTTACTTACCAGTGAGTGCAAGTGTGTGATATCTGCATGGCTGTGGACAAGTGTGTGACCCTTTGTGTGGCCACAGCCAACTGTTCACTCAATTGTGTTATTAGGCAAGGAAGAAGTGGTCATCTTTGGCAATTTCCGCTAACTGTCATGAAGCGTATTTGTACTCTCTCTTGCACGCACCTGCACTCGCAGGTCCTAATCCAGACTGCTAGCCCAGTAGCCACTGAAAAACCTGTCACCCCTCTTCATCCCAACCACAGGTTAGTCTGACTTCTCTACAGATACTTCTCTACTGTGGTTGGGCCTATGGTACAGCTACCTAGCTACCTTTATCAATGAGGTACATAAGCTGCTGCCCCCCCACCCCCTCTGGGCAACATCCTTGATTCATGAAGACTGAAGAATGATATGAAGACTGAAAAGACAGTTGCCACAAACCCTTTAAAGAGATGAAATCAAAGACATGTCTGTCAGTAAATGTATCCAGCAGTTCTGCTGGACAGTCACTAAGAAAATTAACTATCACATTGTGAATAATCAATTTCCCGATGCCCTCCTGAAGGGGGCAATTTGATTTCAGAAAAAAATAAATACATGAAAGGCTGCTCTTAACTGAAGAGTTACTCAAAATACAGTGCATTGTTATGCATGGATCAGTCGAGATGATTTGTTTCTGCTTTTTTGTGATCTGGGCTACTGTAGCCACTGGCTGGTATAGTTAAATGTGGAATGCAGATCATCATACAAAGCATTCCCAGAACTACCATGAAAAATCCTAAGACCAATAGATATTAAATGCTGGATATTTGAATTTTTACCTATTTGCCTATTCAGATACCTAACCATGTACAGTTAGATTTACAGTTTGTTATGCAATACATGACACTAATATATTAAGAATTATTTGACATGATTTGAAAGTGGTAAGATACTAAAATCAGGCATATAGAATTACATTTCTCAAGCATGCGTAAGTTTTCTTTACAAGAGCCATAATGCAAAGAAAGTATTATTTTATACATAGGAAAATATTCCTACTGGAAAGTTGGCCAGATATAAGAAAGTGGTGCGTGTGCATTCACTGGAGAGAAACTTTCAAGAACTCTTTTTGAAATGAAAGTATTTGAAAAAAAAAAAAAAAAAAAAAAAAAAAATCACTTGAAATGACTGCAAGCCATGCCACTGAAGTAGTAGTTACATATTGTTTCAGAAAAAAGGAAGGTAAAGAGTTAAAGGTATATTAAAAACAAGAAGTATTTCATAATTGTATTGCAAAAATGAAGTAAAAAGCAATGTGAAATAGGAAAAAAATATACACAATCTAAAGAGCAGAAAACTTGATACTATCAAAAATTTAAAGAAAATATGTAGACAAGTAAAAATAAAACCTGAGTAACATAAATAAAACAAATTTCTCAAAAGTAATTGAAATAATATTTAAGACTCAAACACTTTCAAGTATCATGACAATACACCATTATTGTGTTGACACCCGACATGAGTTACTCACCATGGAAGGCACACGCACACACCCTGGCCATCGTCGAGATGAACTGCTATTACTCACGTGGGACGAATCAGCAAGTGAGGTATCCTGTGTACGATAGATACCAATTGGTATCTCACATGTTGTTGAACATAATTTCTGATACAGTCTTCCATACGTTCTGATCCACATGTCATCTTTTGTAATTTTCATCTAGAAAACAAAAGTACGCGGAATGTATGACCTATACAAAATATAATTCCAAGAATAAAGTTTTCATTCATGGATATTCCACACATATCATAGTTACGATTAATATAAAATAGTAAAAATTAAAAATAAATAAATAAAGATCAAGAGTATAATTTTAATTTCAACCTAAATACAAAGTTCACACCCACATATTTGAGTTCAAACCTTTCAGTTGTATGTCACATTCTGACCATGTTAATTGACATATTTTTTCCTCCTCAGTCTCACCTTTCTCTTTGATCACACTCAGGAAAACTCTTCTTTGTTGAAGGTAATTTCTGAATATTTTTGTCATCTACCTGTTTTTCTTTTGCATTTTAACAATGGCTACTTATTGTTATCTTGTACATTAACATCTTTATTTTTCACATTTTCTCTTCCCATATGCAAATTTTTCCTATGAACGTATCTTTTTCAGCTGTTTTTGTGTCCTTAACGTGATTCTAACTTTGTGATTTTGTTGCTTTGCGCTTCCTGCTGGTTTAATATCAATGTAACCTGTAAAGTTGGCTCACCACTTATCTTGTGCATTTTTTCACTTCTATATTTCATGAAACAAACAGTAATTATTGAGTTATGCATGCCTCCCTACTTTTGTTGACCATTTCAGGTCTACTGCAGAGTTCTATGTCTTCCTTTCATCATGTTCATTCCTTATCTGTCATATGATAAAGTTCCAGTGACTCAAAACTGTTCACTGTTCATTATTATTCATGTTTTGTACCAATTCTTAAGTTTACAAAGAGATTCCATAGTTTCATCATCATCAGCCTTGCCTTTGATGAAAGTTTTTCTGTACTTTTTGAAAGCTGTGAGTGGCATACATAACGTGTGGTGAACAGATTCTTGTATTTATATTACAGCTTAAATTAACCAAGCTGATGCAATAATTGATAAACACTTAAATTGGGTCTAGTATTGTGTTTCTTCGATTAGTGTTATGTCCTAAAATGAGATCCAAATACTTGAAGACTTGATGTTGTCCCACTTTAGTGCAAATACATATTTGATACACCACACCATGTCACTTTAAAGAAACTATCACGACTCAGGTGCAATCTGAAACTGTAATTACTGCCTCCATTTCATCATCTCCTCAGTAATTGCTGACACAAATATAACATTTCTAAATGAACAAATTAATAATTCACTCAATTCTTATATTGCAAATTATTCTTAGTTTTCCTCATATCATACGGTTTTATGTCAAATACTATGTTGAGAGTCTGCAGAGTCTCAAGATAATTACTTGCAGTGTTAGACACATTTTCATTCCATACCTCTGATTTGTACTACAGTTATTATTATATGAACTGATAACATATACTCATGAGACATCATATGCTTTCCCAGCGTAATAAGTTTTGAAAGTCTCTTCGGGTTTGCTGCTGGATACTAAAATCAAGTCAACCCGATATTTCAGTGATCCAACTGGTCACCATCTTCAGGAGAATGCTGCTTCTGTTAATGAGTCCCACTGAGAACAGTTCTCAGAAGGATGCATCAGCAGAAACAGCATTCTCCTGAAGATGGCGACCAGATGGATCACTGAAATTTTGGATTGAGCTGATTTTAGGATACAGCAGCAAACCCGAAGAGACTTTTAATACATACTCATGCATTGTCATCAGTTGTTATGTAAAATTCTACATGTTTATGGAGCAGAATGCAAAATGCCTGGTCTGAAGTAAGAGAGGGTTTCTGGCCTGGAAGTGAGAGGGTATCTGGCATAGGCAAATAACTGATAAATAAACACAAACAATGGAAAATCCAGGATGAAATGCAACAAAATTAGAGAAGGAAAGTTGCAGCACTTCACTGTCCATCACCTCCATCATACTATCCCTCCCCCTTACCACCCCAGCCTCCTCCTTAACCCCACCCAGTCGCCACTCCCATCATGTACTGGTGCTGCTGCTCGCAGTGTGGTTTCAGTTGTCTGGGACTGCACAGTGCGTGCTAGTTGCGTTTGCGTGAGTGTGTGTGTAGATGTGTCTATTGCTGACAAAGGCGTCAATGGCTGAAAGCAATAATTGTGTGAATCTTTTTTTTGTGCCTATTGCGACTCAGCATCTCCGCCATATGGTGAGTAGCAACTTTCCTTCTCTAATATTGATAAATAAATGCTATAGAGCATGGCATGAAGTATAATCTGTAAGGTCTTTTTTTTCACCATCAATTTTGTAGAGATAGATTTTGATGATATGTGTGGGAAACTCAGCCAGTGGCATGACATATCAAAGGTTTCTACGGAATACAAGTGTCGTCTTTTAAATTTTTACAGAAACAATAAAAGAAAATTTTTTTTGTACATACTTCTGCATGTGTTCACATAAATTCTGGAAATGTATTTTCTCTCTAAATGTGAAAAATTCAGCAGCTCCTTGAGGTGACAAAAATTGATGTCTACAACACAAGGGACCAAATGAAAGTCATTAAGCAACAAATAAGATGAACATGGGCAATGAAACATTAATTTGGTATTTTCCTCCAACAGATAACGAAATGTTTCACAGCTGGTATTGTCATGATGTAGAGCAATATGTTGTTTCCCATTGCATTTCTAAGTTACATCAATAGTTGTGGGAAAAACTGTTGTACACCACGCAGCAGCAACTATTCTTCAATCCTCTAAAGGAGGCTGTTCCAGATTGAGTGCCCACCTGTTGGCAGGCGACTACCATGGAACAAATGGGCAAACTACTGTTGCACAAGTATTCAGGTAATTGGGCCATAGGCTATGCAATCCATGACCCCAGATAAATGACTGTATACAGGGACAGCCAAGTGACACATGTATGTTCGGACCACTTGTGCCAGTGCCGCCTGTTTGGTAGCCTACACTATCTGTGCCTTCCCCCAGGTGAGCTAATAAGCACTCATCCCTAAGGGGCTGCACTGCAGCAGCTTGCTCTAAAGCAATGGGCATGAAAAGTCAAATGTAATCAAACAAACAAGCTATAATTTTCTAGGAAGTGTTTAATGAATGAACCACTTTTACTGGTTTTGGTTCATCTTGATACACCCAAATAGCTGACTGCCACTTAGTTTTCAGTTAATATGACTATATCCTATGTTCATCTCCAGTTATAATGTTAGACACAGATTTTCCATTTCCTGTATTGAATTTTATCATTTAACACAATCCATTTTTTTGGGCTTTAGTCAGGTTCTGTGGAATCTATTAGACACAGATCTTTTCCACAGAAAATTTTCATGTAAAATCAAAGGTACTTTAGTCTATGACAGGCCTGAGGATGCCTCCATCACATAGTTAGGTAACATGGTCATAATTTTAATTATTCTAAGCACAACATAGATGCTTTTTAGAACAAATGATTTTTGGATGACTTTCACAAAATTTATTGCTGATGGAAGCATAACCATGAAAAAATCCTGCAAATCAATTGTACAGTCTCTTCCGAAGGTGTAAAAGCTGAATGTAGCAATTGAAACATTGACGTTAAGTTAGGTCTGTACAAAAACCTTCAAGATTTTCATTCCTTTCCACAGTATGGTTTCTCTAAGCCCTCTCTGTAAAAAGGAAACCAAGCAGTCAATTTCTGAGATGCCATTGCTTTAACAAAATTTTAAAAAGTAATAACTTCACAGGTATATGGAGTCATCTGACAGTTGTTTTGTAAGAACTTGGGGGTGATCCTTCTAATTTCTGGAGTAATAATCTATCCATAAAGATGGAAACTAAATACACTATATCACTGATTTATTATAGAATAATTTGTGTAGACTTACAGATGTCAAAAATCCAGATCCTGGAGCTTGATCAATTCCAAGAAGAAGTCTGACAAATGTGATAACATAATCCTTAACGAACGCTTGATACAAGAGTGTATCCAACATACTAGCACTGAATACACTACCAGCTGCAAATGGAAGCCTAAACATATAGGAGATGTGTGATCCTCGTTCCTTCTCTCGCTGAAAATAAAAGCAGAAATATGTTAATATTACAAGCAACCCAAGCTTTCTCTGATACTATCACGTTATTAATTTTTATAAAAAAAGAAACAGAAACACAAATCTACCATACAGAATGCTTGCTTCATCATTAAGAGTACAATAATAAGACACTAAATAAATATCTAAAAGCCATCCAGATTATTATTTCATGAAACATGGTGCATTATCAACACAACAGCACTTTAAATACTTTGCAGAACTAGGTATCAAGAAAGATGATGCAAATCTAAGAACTGTGTGGAGACAGTCGTTAACTAAGGTCTTGCCTTCAATTTTCTTAAAATTTTTTCCATGTTTGTTCTTCAAGTTTTAAGAATATATTGCTGTGTAATGTACAGGTTCTATTGTTGCACTAACCATTATCTCACTTTCATTCACCACAGGCACTAGGCAATGACATTTGTTAATACTGAAAATGAAATACGCTACTGTTTGCAAAAAGTACGAGGCGTGTTTTTTAAGTAAGGTTCATTTTGTTGTAGACACTAGTAGTACGCGTGCGTACCACAATGAGTGTATGTGTCATGTACAGGCATACCTCGGGAACAAATGTGCTCAGTTTCAGCTCTGTAGCTAACCTGTACGGTTATGTTCTGTGTTTTCAAAATGTTTAAGACTATCAACTCACCTGCCGTATGTGAGGTTCGCTCAGTGATGCGGTTTTTGTCAGCAAGGAACCTGTCTGATGCAGAAATTCATCGACAGATTTGCGAAGTGTACGGTGATACTGTTATAAGTGAAAGCAAACTGCATAAGTGGGTACGAGAATTCTTTGATTACAGACGATTTGGTGGTTCAGTTGAAGCGAGGATTCGTGAGAACAGGCACTTCACAATAATAGGTCTCTCAAACAAATTTCCTGATGTGTCGAGATCAGAGCTTTATAACATTGTTTCTGAACACCTAAAGTTTAGGAAACTGTGTTCCCATTGGGTCCTGAAACTCCTAACAGAGGACCACAAAACCAAAGATTTGAGTGTGCAATGAAATTCTTGACTCGTTATCATGAAGAAAATGACGTCTTCTTGAGTCAGATGGTAATTGGAGATGAAACACGGGTTTCGCATATCACGACCAAATCGAAGCAACAGAGCACGGAATGAAGACTCACATACTCACCTGTAAAGGTGAAGGCCAAACAGACTCTGTCCCAGTGCAAAATCATGGTGTTGGTGTTTTGGGATAGGCATGGTGTTTTGTTGGTCGACTTCAAGCTACAAGGAACCACTATCAATGCAGAAGCATACTACCAAACCCTGAGAAAGCTATGCAGAGCAATTTAAAACAAAAGATGCAGCATGCTGACAAAGGGAATTGTTCTTTTCGATGACAATGCAAGACCTCACACTGCAGATCAGACCCGCAATTTATGGGACAGTTTTGGCTGGGAAGTTTTAGACCACCCACCCTACAGTCCTGATCTTGCACCAAGCAATTACCATCTGTTCCTCCACCACAAACAACACCTCAGTGGCAACTGTTACAATGACGACGACAACGTGAAAATGGCAGTGACCTCTTGGTTATCGGAGCAGGAGGCAAGTTTTTATGAAGAGGGTATTTTAAAACTTGTTGAGAGGTATGATACACATTTCAACAAACTTGGCAACTATGTCAAAAAATAGAATAAAGTATGTCATTTCTGAAAATAAATTTACTTTTTTTGAAATAACCTTACATTGTGTACTTATGTTCAAACAGACCTTACTTAAAAAACATGCCTCGTAAACACTCAGAAGTAATGGTCTGCAACACAGCATGATAAGACGATGAGTAGGACAGACGAACAATAATAACTGATTTAAATACAGAGGGTTTGCGAAGGCACACCAGCACCCTCTCTTGTGTGACTGGACAGGTCAGTGTTACGAAACATTCAGTCAGTGTGGAGCCATCACATGAAGTGGAAACCTGTAAGCAAGTGCCACTATGCCTCGCCAACATCACAGAGTCGAATATTGGCATGTGAGTGTGTTCCCCCAGGTGTGGATCTATCATTCTGTGACACTGCGGCTCATACAGGATATGCTGCTTCAACAGTGAGGTGTACGTGGACCCAGTGGAGAGAAGAAGGCTGTTCAAAGTCCCAACAGGGTACTGGACAACACAATGTGACCACAGTGCAAGATGACCGCCATCTTTCCCGCCTGGCCGTAAGAGACACAACAGCTTCATCCACAGTGTTGGCATGATGTTGGAGTGCTGCAACAGGTGTGGACAATTCAGTATCAACAGTTCAATGCCATCTTCTGTCAGCTGGACAGGTGACATAACGTCAGCTTTCACTGACCAGAACTCACAAACACTGCAGACTGCAATGGGCTTGTGAATGTCGACACTGGCATGCTGAGTGGCAAATGAAATGTTTTTAGATGAGTCTCACTTCAACTTGTCCTACAGTGATGGTTGCATGTGCGTTGACACCGCCATAGTGAACACAATCAGGCAGACTGTAGTGTTGATCAGCATGGTGGACAAATGTTTGCAACACATGATCTCGCAGCCTACATCTTGAGTGCAATATGAACAGCTGCCATTCTTCAGGAAGCCTTTACAGCCTCAGGCACTGCTCCTCCTGCAGGCCATTCCATGAGCCATATTTCAGCAGGACATTTTCCAGCCACACATGGGGAGGTATGTGCAAGCTTTCTTTGAAGAATGGCGGCTACCACCGCTTCCCCGGACTGCTCATTCACTTGAGATGTCACCCACCAAACACGTTTGGGATATGGTCACTCATTAGTTTGTTCATTCAGGTCCTCCTGCAGCCACAGTTGAAGATTTGTGGATGCACATACAAATTGCGTGGTAGAGCATTGCCGAGCAGCATAAGCAGACACACTTTGATTCTATGTCATGACATGTAGAAGCTCTGACTGCAGCATGTGGTGGCACTACTCTGTACGGAATTTCCACAGTCACAGACATTGGTCTGTAATGCTAGTCATTTATGTAGTGACACATCCATAATCAGTTGAATAAACTTCATTGGGATCAAATCCATCTGTCTTGGTGAGTCACTTTTCCAAACAGTAGTGTACTAAAATTGAGTTTTCCTCAAAACCAACTGTGTTCTACATTCACCATAACCAGACATGACTATTTTTAAACACATGCCATTATTTATTCCTTGAAGTTGGCCAGATTAGCAAGGTACTAAAAGTAACAGCTTAATTGAGCTTGTAGTCAAAAGAAAAATAGTACACAGATTTGTATTCACACAAATCACAATTTGGAACAGGTCTTTTATCTGTATATGTTGATTCCTCTACTTTAGTCTTGTTTATGAGATTTATTTGTAACTGATTCAGAACAGAATTAATGTACATCTTTTATCTGAAAATGTTGCTCCTACCACTCACTATGTGTGTGTGTGTATGTATATATGCTCTTGAGTCTCGCAAGTTAAGATTAATTTTATTAAGATAGCAAGAAGCAAATATTTGGTTATTGTTACTGTATAAGATACGAAACTATCATTTTGACTCTTGGAATGGGAGGTTTTACGAGAATGAGACAAACGACAATCAGATATTTGAGGTACGCATAATATATTGTTGCTGCGATCATTCTCTTATCAGTTTGTCAGCTAGCAGGGTACAGGAAATTGTTGCATCTGTAGTAGTTAAGTAATATATAACACTGCGTAAAACTTGGAAATGTTAATCAATTGTTAGCTTGTCAATATATCTTTACTTTGCTTTAAATATAATTTTGGCAGCTGTGTATTCATCTCCATGTAATGTAATGTCTAAAACATATATCTGAGAATTTCTAACTCACAAGCAGTTGGTTACTCAATCCGAAGGTTTTCTTTCCAATTTTTTCAATTTAAATTCAAAATTCTCCTAATATGCAGCATTATGTTGAATGTAATCAGATATGAAACTGACCAGTAACTTCAGTAATTGAGTTGGTCACATCAAGACTAAGAATGTACAGTAAACTGAAAGAATTTGTATTACGTCTTGGATCTTGCCATCATTTAAAATAAAAAAAAAATTGAAAAAAGGTCAGTTTTGAGTTTACAGGGAGCAGCATTCAGACACACATTTCCCAGGAACAGAAAAATACATTGCATTTAAAATTATGCACTACAGAGTAAACAGTATCAAAAAAGAATCCCTAATGTTAATCAGAACTAAATATCATTCAAACAATGCTCAAATACGAGGGCAGTTCAATAAGTAATGCAACACAATTTTTTCTGAAACAGGGGTTGTTTTATTCAGCATTGAAATACACCAGGTTATTCCCCAATCTTTTAGCTACACAACACTATTTTTCAACATACTCTCCATTCAATGCTACGGCCTTACGCCACCTTGAAATGAGGGCCTGTATGCCTGCACGGTACCATTCCACTCGTCGATGTCGGAGCCAACGTCGTACTGCATCAATAACTTCTTCATCATCCGCGTAGTGCCTCCCACGGATTGCGTCCTTCATTGGGCCAAACATATGGAAATCCGACGGTGCGAGATCGGGGCTGTAGGGTGCATGAGGAAGAACAGTCCACTGAAGTTTTGTGAGCTCCTCTCGGGTGCGAAGACTTGTGTGAGGTCTTGCGTTGTCATGAAGAAGGAGAAGTTCGTTCAGATTTTTGTGCCTACGAACACGCTGAAGTCGTTTCTTCAATTTCTGAAGAGTAGCACAATACACTTCAGAGTTGATCGTTTGACCATGGGGAAGGACATCAAACAGAATAACCCCTTCAGCGTCCCAGAAGGCTGTAACCATGACTTTACCGGCTGAGGGTATGGCTTTAAACTTTTTCTTGGTAGGGGAGTGGGTGTGGCGCCACTCCATTGATTGCCGTTTTGTTTCAGGTTCGAAGTGATGAACCCATGTTTCATCGCCTGTAACAATCTTTGACAAGAAATTGTCACCCTCAGCCACATGACGAGCAAGCAATTCCGCACAGATGGTTCTCCTTTGCTCTTTATGGTGTTCGGTTAGACAACGAGGGACCCAGCGGGAACAAACCTTTGAATATCCCAACTGGTGAACAATTGTGACAGCACTACCAACAGAGATGTCAAGTTGAGCACTGAGTTGTTTGATGGTGATCTGTCGATCATCTCGAACGAGTGTGTTCGCATGCTCCGCCATTGCAGGAGTCACAGCTGTGCACGGCCGGCCCGCACGCGGGAGATCAGACAGTCTTGCTTGACCTTGCGGCGATGATGACACACGCTTTACCCAATGACTCACCGTGCTTTTGTCCACTGCCAGATCACCGTAGACATTCTGCAAGTGCCTATGAATATCTGAGATGCCCTGGTTTTCCGCCAAAAGAAACTCGATCACTGCCCATTGTTTGCAACGCACATCCGTTACAGACGCCATTTTAACAGCTCCGTACAGCGCTGCCACCTGCCGGAAGTCAATGAAACTATACGAGATGAAGCAGGAATGTTTGAAAATATTCCACAAGAAATTTCCGGTTTTTTCAACCAAAATTGGCCGAGAAAAAAAATGTGTTGCATTACTTATTGAACTGCCCTCGTACAAACGATACTCAAACGTGATAATTAATACATGTTCTGCAAAGGCCCCTCTACAAAAATGGAGGGGAAAAAATTTAGACTGTTATATACCGTACTACATAAGAAAAAGAATACTTATTCAAAAAAGATACAGGTATGCATAACCTTTTGCATTAATTGTAAAGTGGCAAACACATACCATACAGCAATCAGTAAACAATGAAGCCAACAGCTGTCTTCCAGAATTGCTTAGTTTCCTACATAGTACAGATCTACAAGAAGCTTGC
Source organism: Schistocerca serialis cubense (assembly GCF_023864345.2). Taxonomy (NCBI): domain Eukaryota; kingdom Metazoa; phylum Arthropoda; class Insecta; order Orthoptera; family Acrididae; genus Schistocerca; species Schistocerca serialis. The sequence goes on from NC_064638.1 coordinate 223,510,184, forward strand.
ATAAAAGTGAGCTGTAGTCACACACATACAAGACACTAAACTCAAAGCGAAAGAACATAGTGGAGCCTTTATGTCTGTAGCCTACCGAAAAGAAAATGATATGACATAGCATAACTGATTATTTAAGAACGTACATGCAATAAAATTAAATAAAAAACACTTAGTACATGTGATCAGTTAAAAACAACATTATTCACTAAGCTTAAAGTCCTCAGTAATATTACGGATAATATTTTTTAGGTTACCAGCTGCAATGAATGTGGAGCAAAAAGTGCTGCCATACATCTGGGAATGATCTTCCGAATATCAGATGGTTTGATTCTCTGCATTTTTTGGTTTTCCTCATATTTTATGATAATCTTATGTAACATACAATGGAATAATTTATTTCAAATAACATAATTTTCTTTTATGAGTGTCTCTTATAACACACCTCTAGTTCTGCAAAGTTTAACACCATGTTTCAGAATTTAGTGCATTTCTTCAAAAAGTGCCAAGTGAGAATTACTGAATGGCATGCTCATGTAAAATGTCAATGTTTATGCATGTTGTTATTGTCTGCATTTCAGAAAAATATTTCCAAAAGATAGCAAGTCAACTAGGAACAAAATAATTATAAGATTAACAATAAATGATAATAACATAGGGATTCTTAGATTGCTTACCAATATCAATACAGTCTACCACTAGCATACTATTCTGCAACATATGAAGATAATGTTACTTTCTAAGGTAAAGAGTCATTGCACAAGGAAGTTAGTTTTATACTAATGCAAAATAGCATGTCATTTTATTAACTGATATGATGACTACACATAAGAGAGGAATTTATTCTGAGGGTTTGTGCTGGTGTCCATCTTGTAAATACCACTATCAAACTTTAGTTACTTTTTGGCAGCTTGTGAATGGAAAGCAATGCCTATTCAATGTTATCAAAGATTCTAGCATACAATATTGCTTTTAGTTGTATAGCCACTTTTATAGAACAGTAATGTGTTGCATATTCCATACAGCAGTTGTTTCTGTTAAATCTTCATGCAAAACGCTGAGAATATTATCATCTCATAATCACCCACGAAAAAGGTTTGTTCAAAATGATAATAATAAAAATAAAGCCATAAAGCAGCAGGAAGACATCTACAAGCAGTTGAAATACTGCTTCACAGAAGCATAAAATAACAATATTGCAATAGGTATAGAGTGCAGAAGAGACTTATGTGCAATTTGTGTACAGTTCTAAGAGTAATCAATGACTTAAACTATGATACTCATAGCAATATGTTCCATTTATCATTTCTGCAATGTCACTGTCATATATTTTAGCATAAGGGCAGGTGTAATGTTTCTATTTTATCAAAGAATCAAATACGAGTACTCTTTGTAACAACCTATAAATATCTTGCACTCTGACATAAATCAGAAGTCATAGCATAGTTATTAAATTTCATATTATTACACACACAAATAGAATTAAGTACAATCTGAATAATAAATCCTACTGAGTTTTCCCAAACAGAAATGATATCTATTACATTCTAATCTGGATTTTCCAATAAAAAACATGTTAGATCTTCTGAATGCTCATGTTTTCCATAACCCAGTGCACATCTTTGAAAATGTTCAGCAAAAAATAATAATATGCTTACTTTTTCTTGAGGTTACCTCACATTACAAATATTTATAACTGCTTACACAATAATTTAAAATGTAGGGAAAGATAGACTGCTACTTAATGTAAAGATGAAATGTTAAACTGCAGACAAGCACAATTAAAAGACAGCAACATAAAGCTTTCGGCTACAGCTTTTACCAGAAATAGAGAAACACACTACATTCATTCACACAAGCAAACACACCTCATGCACACGTGACCCACAACTCTGGCAGCTCGGGCCAGAAAGCAACTATCATATGGGATGGAATCAGCAATCTGCAGGGGGCGGGGAAAGGGATGGGACAGCAGTGTATGGATGGGGGGAGAGACGAGTGGTATTTAGTGGAATGTACAGTGATGAGAATGCCAACATGTGTGGGGTCTGGGGGTTATGGGACAGAGCAGTGGGGAAGACGGAATGAAAAAGAAGAGGAGTGGTGCATTGACAGAGGGTGGCAAACAAAAAGGGTGGGAGATGAGAATAGGGAGGAGATGATAGGACAGAGGGGGATGGTTATGGGAGCTGAGAATGTACTGTAAGGATAACTCCCATCTGCACAGTTTGGAAAAGTTGGTGGTGGAGGGCAGGACCTAAATGGCTTGGGTAGTGAAGCAGCCATTGAAATCAAGCATGTTATATTCAGCTGCATGTTGGACCACAAGGTGGTCTACTTTATTCTTGGCCAGAGTTCAGTGGTCAACATTCATCCTGGTGGACAGCTGGTTGGTTGTTATACCAATCTAAAGTGTTGTACAATGATTGCAGCAGAGCTGGTAAATGACATGGCTGCTTTCACAGGAGGTCCAACACCTGACGGGGTAGGATAAATCTCTGACAGGACTGGAATGGGAAGTGCTGGGTGGGTGGATTGAGGAGGTCTTGCACCTGGGTCTTCCACAGGTATATGATGCTCGTGATAAGGGTAACTCCCATCTGCACAGTTTGGAAAAGTTGGTGGTGGAGGGCAGGACCTAAATGGCTTGGGTAGTGAAGCAGCCATTGAAATCAAGCATGTTATATTCAGCTGCATGTTGGACCACAAGGTGGTCTACTTTATTCTTGGCCAGAGTTCAGTGGTCAACATTCATCCTGGTGGACAGCTGGTTGGTTGTTATACCAATCTAAAGTGTTGTACAATGATTGCAGCAGAGCTGGTAAATGACATGGCTGCTTTCACAGGAGGTCCAGCACCTGACGGGGTAGGATAAATCTCTGACAGGACTGGAATGGGAAGTGCTGGGTGGGTGGATTGAGGAGGTCTTGCACCTGGGTCTTCCACAGGTATATGATGCTCGTGATAAGGGGTTGGGATTGGTGGTTGCATAGGAATGGACTAGGGTGTTGTGAAAGTTGGGTGAGTGATGGAATACCGCTTTAGGAGAGGTGGGAAGGATCTTATGGAGGGTGTCCATCATTTCAGGGCATAATAATAGGGAATCAAAGCCCTGGTGAAGGATGCGGTTCAGTTGTTCCAGGCCAGGGTGGTAATGGGTGGTGAAGGGGGCACTCCTTTGTGGCTGGTTCTTGGGGGTGGTGGGAGGATTGGGGGTGTGAGGGGAAATGGCAAGGGAGATCTGTTTGTGGACAAGTATGGTGGATAGTGCCTGCCCATGAAGGCATTCCGGGCATGGGATTCTTGTTGCTGCAGAAGATATGCTGTCCCCAGATGGCCAGACTGTATGGGAGGGATTTTTTGGTATGAAAGGGACGACAGCTGTTGAAATGCATGTGCTGTTGATGGTTGCTAGTTTTAGTGTAGACAGAGGTGCAGATGGAGCCAGAAGAGATGAAGAGATCAATATCTAGGAAGGTTGCACGCTGGTTTGAGGAGGACTAGGTGAAGCAGATGGGAGAGGCGTTAAGGTTGTGAAGAAATGAAGGTGGGGTGTCTTGGCCCTGAGTCCAGATCATGAAGATATTGTCAATGAACCTGAACCAGACTAGGGGTTTGGCATTCTGGGAGGCTAGGAAGGTCTCCAACCAACTGCCTGTAATCTAGCCTCCCATGCCAATGATAGCACCAACCACTTCCTTCACTGACTCTCCACCATTCCAACCTCTTTACCTCATGTGTCCCTACTATGCTAACCTGTTTATGGGCCTTCTAAAGTAGACCTTCCTAGCCTCCCAAAACACCAAACCTCTAGTCTGGTGTAGATTCATTGATGCTATCTTCATGATTTGGACTCAGGGCCAAGGCACCCTATCTTCATTGCTTCACAACTGCAATACTTTCTCTCCCAACCTCTTCACCGGGTCCTTGTGTGAATGAGTGGCATGTTTTTCTTTATCTGATGAAGGCTGTGATGGAAAGCTTTATGTAAGTGTCTTTTAATTGTACCTGTCTGCAACTTAACATGTCATCTTTATGGACATCTTTCCTAAATTCTTGATATCTCTATATGGACTCTCCACTGTTTGACTAAGAATGTTTGACTAAGAATAATTTGTTTTCAAAAAGTGATCATTTTCAGTATACAGAGCAATTTACCTACAGATCGATTCTCCTCAGAAATTAGGAACTGTGGATAGTTTAAATAAAGACAACGAGCACAGACGAAGTACAATAATTGTCTGGTATACTTGTATATGGCTCTCTCTCTCACAATAAAACAATGTTTTGTGCTGTTCCTAAATTGGAGGATATTATTTAGTTGTCTTTCTTAAACATGATGTGAAAGGTACAGTATCCCTGGAAATTCTCAATGAACCATCATAGCACTAGCCACATAAAGACTTTACTAGTTTCATATTGCAAATAGATGGGATTCCCCACCATTTACAGAGATAAATAATGGAGTTCTTGACCAAGTGAGCAATGCCATGATGGAATAAGCTTTGAGCTATTCAGAAAAAATTGTGTCGACTTTACTCTTCAGATATAATTTCTTTAAATGAACTGGTATATGTTTGGCACATACATACAGACCAATTTGAATGTAATTCACAAACCAGAAGTACGCAACAAAAATATAATATTACACCAAAAGAAAGAAAAGAGGGAATATGAGAATCATTTCTTTGGTGTATTGTAGATTACTCTTTGTTAAAATCATAACCGCATTGAAAAATTAGGAAGCAAATAAAAAATACAATGTTTTCAGTGAAATCATTTATTTTTCAACCACCACTGTTCTGATCTCTTGAGCATAACTTTGACAATGATCCTCTTGTTGCATGTTTAATTCCAGGTGTTGGTATTTCTCCACAGCACTGCATTCCTTTTTTACAAGGTTCTGTATTGCATCGCAGTATTATACAATAGGTCTTTATTCGTTTTAGCTATTTTGTCACAATTCCCATGCGAGTTCACATTTCTTATGCAAGTGTTTATCTGTTGCTTATGCCTTACATTCAGAAGTTTTTGATCAAGCATCCTTTAACAGAATAAATCAATTATTTATTTCAGTTATTACCTGCAGCAACTTGACAGCTCTCAATTAACAATCATGTGATTCTATTTCTATGTTTTATGGCCGTGCCTTGTCTATGTGTTGTTGCATGCTGACAGTAAAATGTCTCTTAGTTTAATGTTTTCACTTTTCCTGCCACCTAGGCATGTTTAAAATGCACATAGTCTAACAGTCAAATTGAGTACTTGCATGTAATTGTTGAATATGGTTTTTAAAGCAGTTTATTCGGGTTACACTGTGGCTTGCATACACAGTTATAGAATTTGCAGCTCCCAGTGTTAGGACCCATACTTAGAAAAGCAGCTCAAGGGGGATTCAGGACAACTTTGGCAGAATTTGTGCTTGGTCAGATGAACAACAGCTCTCTTTAAACATATATAAATGAAAGATAATGTATATGGGCAGCAGAAACATCCATGTAATGTTCGAATACAATATAATGATATGTTGCATTAATCAGTTGCTTCAATTAAATATCTAGGAGAAGCACTGTGAAATGAAACAAAAGGTCAGTTGCACAGAAAGAAAATAGTTGACTACAGTTTTTTGAGAGAGTTGTGGAAAAGTATAGAAATCTATAAAGAAGACATAGTACACAACACTTTTGCGAAACATTCTTCAGTTCAATTTAAATGCTTGATATCCTCATCACATTGGATTAAAGGAAGGCACCAAAGGAATTCAGGACCATGGTGTTAGATTTGTTAAAAGTTGATTTGATCGTACGAGAATGTTACATACCGTATGTACCCTATTACAAGACAATCACGAATATATATATTCTGGTTAATCAAACTTACATACTTTTATTGGTATAAAGTATCTGCCTAAAAAACTTAACATTGTACATATTATAAATTCATGCCATACATACAGAATATAAGGAGAAATAAAATTAACAGAAAAAAATGGTTTACATTAATTTTTAATCTTCACTTTCTTTTTTGCTCACTACCCTTGCCAGTTGTCTTTGGTATCACCATTTTTTAATAGTAGTAATTATAATAATAATCACAGGCATCATTATATGGCATTAACCAATGAAATGCAAGGATATAGGCAATGCATTTCTACGTGTGAGCAACACTGAAACATACGGTCTAGGTTGTCACGAATATTTGGGTTAAATTGATGTTGGACTCTCCTCACCCCCATCTTTGTTGTTGGGGCAGACTGATCCATAGTATAGCAAGAGGTCTAGGTTACACTGAAAGGTGTTCCGAGCTGGTGAAGCAAATGAATGTGAATGCCAAATAAAAGTTGCGATAACAGATTGACCTTGGTGTATGTTCACACTATATTTAAACACACTTAGCCACATTTCTATGTTTATTTTCATACTCCACATACAATCATATGGTGGTTAATGGAGGGTACATTGTATTGTATCACTATTAGTCATTTCCTACCCTGTTACACTTGCAAATAGAGTGAGGGAAAAACACCCTCCTGTGTGCTTCTGTATGATCCTCATTTCTCTTATTTTATCTCCATGGTCCTTATGCTACATGGCTGTTTGTGGCAGTAGAATTGCTCTGCAGACAGATTCAACTGTTGGTTCTCAATAGTGTTCCTCGAAAAGTATGTCACTTTCCTGCCAGGGATTCCCGTTCGAGTTCCCCAGGCATTTCTGTGATACTTGCATCCTGATCAAATTTATGGGTAAAATATCTGGCAGCCTGCCTCTGAATTGCTTTGATATAGTCCTTTAATCCAGCCTGATTTGGAAACAAAAAAATCAAGCAGTACTCAATAATAGGTCACACTAGTATTCTATATGCAGTCTCCTATATGGATGAACCATACTTTCATAAAATTCTCCCAATAAACTGAAATCACCTACTTGCCTTCCCTACTACAATCCTTATGCTCATTCCATTTCATATAACTTTGTAACATTATGTCTAGGTATTTAATCAATGTGACTGTGTCAACGAGCACAGTATTAACGATGAATTTGAACAATATGGAATTTTTTTCATCATTTCCATTACGGATAATGAACTGCAATCATGATTTGAATTGGTAATTTATTAGGGAATAAATATACAACCAGTCACTTTTTTTGGATTTTTGATATGATTTATTGTACCACTAACACGTTTTTGAGCCACGGAAGACTCATCATCAGACAGAGATGTACAGCAACTTTATATCATGAACCAAGTGAAGCTAATTGCTGTGATGATGGTGCTGGCGAAAATGAAAGAAAATTAGTTTTCGGTGATAAAATGTTTATCACACATTAAGGTAGTTATGTTAGCCAATATAGGATTATTTTCCTACTCACCCGCATTATCTATTTTTCTACATTTAGAGCTCACTTCACTTCATCACACCAACTAGAATTTGGTCTAAGTCATCTTGCTTCCTCCTACACACTCAATGGAATGGTGACACCCTTTTGTACACAACAGCATCATTAGCAAATTACCGCAGATTGCCGCTCATCCTGTCTGTCAGATCATTTATGCATATAAAAAGAATAATAGTGGTTATCTTATACTTCCCTGCAGTACTCCTGATGATACCTTTGTCTCTGATGAACGCAGCATACTGGGTTCTATTAGTTAAGAAGTCTTCAAGTACCTCACATATCTGAGAACCTTTTCCTTATACTCATACCTTCGTTAACAGTCTGCAGTGGGGCACTGTGTCAAATGCTTTGCAGATATCTAGGAATATGGAATCTGCATGTTGTCCTTCATCCATGATTTACAGGATATCATATGAAGGAAGGACATGTTGAGTTTCACACAAGTTGTGGTTTCTAAAACTATACTGAATTGTGGACAACAGTTTTGCTGTCTCAAGAAATTTTCTTATTTTTGAACTGAGAATATGTTCAAGAATTCTGTAATAAATCAATGTTAAGAATATTGGTCTAGAATGTTGCAGGTCCATTCTTTTAGCCTTTATATACACAGTAATCACCTGCAATTTTGTGCTGGATGAGAGGTAAGCAAGGTTGTAAGGAAGGTAAATAAGGGGCCAACACTGCAGAGTATGCTTTGTAAAACTGAACTGGGATTCCATCCGGACCTGGTGGCTTACTTGATTTCAACTCTTTCAGTTGCTTCTTTACGTCAGGAATGCCAATTTATGTTCCAGATATGGGAGTTTGTGTGATGGTCAAACAATGATATGTTTGTATGATCCACCTGCATGAATGATTTCTTAAACACAATATTTTAAATGTTAGCTTTACTTTTACTATCTTCTATTGTCTACCAGACAAGTCAATGAGTGATTGGACAGCCTTTGACACACTTAGCAATTTTACATAGTAACTGGATTTTCTTGTGTTCTTGGCAAGATCACTTGGTAAGGTATGAGGGTTGTAGTACTTGTATGCCTCATGCATTGACTTTTTTTTACAGACATGTCAATATCTACTAACTTTTGCCTGTAGTCATTTGCACGTTGTCTTTAGAACCGAGGGTACAACTGCCTTTGCTTCTTCAGAATTTTCTAAATTTTGTTATTAAACAATGGTGGGTCTTTTCCATCCTTAATTCACTTACTCAGCACATACTTCCACAAAGCATGATTTACAATCTGTTTAAACTTTGCCCATAATTCCTCTGTGTTGACCATACTGGAATTAAATGGTGTTCATTTATTATCTAAGTGGAATGCTGAAAATTACCATCTGATCATTCTAGGAAAAATACTACGCCTTCTTGGCTGATTTATTAAATTTAGTAAACACTGTTGCTATGATTATGACCAATCTGTCTCCACAAACACTGTTGATAAGGCCAGACATGTTTGTAGCTTCAAGATCTAAAATATTTCCATTGTGTGCAGGCTCCCAAACTAGCTGCTAAAGACAGTTTTTGGAAAATGTGTTCAAAACACACTTTCTGTAATAAAAATCAGAAACACACCGTAAATTCAGAAAACGTTCCTTGATAGTGGACTAGTCTCTGAGAAGTATTTTGATGCATATTATGTACATAAACTACAAAAGGTGCAAGGAAGGTCTGCCTTGTAATTTTACCAGTATCTGGCAGTTTGTTCTGAACATGTCTTGATTCTTGAGGAGATGGTTAGGGTCAGACCTAATAGCACAGCTGAAACTGCTGGTAATGAAACAAGCAGCAATGTGTGACAAAGCAGACTGGCATCTCTTTACTTCCTCTTTTGTTTTGCCATTTGCCTCCTTAAATTAAATTTTTCCATTTTTGACTAACTATGATTAACATGCATAAGTATGATCTGCAATTCCATAAAAGAGAAAGGTTGGCCCTCAATCTTAAGAAATATAACACCAGATTAATTTTGTGTTTAGTTTTGTGCATGAAATCAATTTCCTAATTTATTTTGACTATTCCTAGTTAATATATTTTGTTATAGGATGAAATCAGTAATTGTTTCGTGATTTAAATGCAATTGTTGACTTATAAACAAATATAAATTCTATACTAATTATAAACATTTGGAAGAAGAACTACTAGAATTCTTAAAGTATTTATTTGGCTCTATTCGAAAATATATTAGCAAAGCCAGACCTTAATTAATTCCAAAATAATTACCAAGTTTGTCAAAAGCATTGTTTGTGTAGCTATATCTGTTAATTTCATTATTTAAACATATAATTCAACCTAACCTTTGTGATAGAAGGAACTGTTAAAGAGGGAGAATTTTTCGATGTATTCAGTTAATTGAATTAGTTATGTGTTACGTGTAATTTCTGTAAATGAAAACATAAAACAATGTATAGTTTCAGTGCTTATTATTGTGAGGATATATAAAGACCCAACTTTTGGTCCCAAGACAGTCTGTCCACAGCTGATTTTCAGATGGGAAGTCTGTATCAGTAACAATAATGCATTAACTTAACAGTGGAATTAGTGTAACACAAATAGGCCATGTGTTAAAACAATGACAGTGTCTGTTCAATTTACTTGAGGAATAGTGACACACGTACCTTATTATTCTGTAAGAAATGTGAACTGTGTGGTTAGGTATTTACTGCTCATAGATGTTCAATAGCAAACTATTGTAGCAATATGCTGATGTTTGCCTGCAAGCTGTTAATGAGGCTTATCATTTACCAATAGTGAACTGGCCATATAACTGTGTAATATGGGGAGGGGGTTTGTGAGAAGCAAAAGTAAAGAACTGTGAAACCATCGGCTACATTATTTACAGTAGTCAGTGTTGAACTCCCCCCACACCCCACCCCCACCCATTTTTCAGATAGTATAACAATGCAGTATGTCAACACTGAGGACTATCAATTAAGAAATAAATCAAGCGAACATCATATATGGCGTCCTTTTGGGTGAGGACTATTGTATTTGGACACAATAAACAAGGACTTGTGAACTTTGAACAGTGAGTTTAACGAAGGGAGTGTGTGGTACATGTGGCATTGGAATTTTGTCAAGGACAGTGAACAGACAATACTATGGGAGTGTGAATTCAATTATTTCTGAAATATCAGAATTGAAGTAGTCACCATTAAACAGGGAGGTGCAACAGCCAAATAGTGAGTGGGTTCTATGAAAGTAGCCATTGAGTACAGGAGCAGCCGATCAGCACACAGGTGGACGCAGCCAACTGGGATAAACCACAAGCATCACTGAGAAAATTATCACTTGCAGCAGCTGTGCAGATGACGCATGAAGATGACAACCGCAGCAGCAACAGGCGAATGAATAAAAATAAGGTAATTCATAGGAAAAGCCTTTTTATATTATTAAGTGATATATAATGAGTGGCCTTAATGAACAAGACAGTGTGAGGGGGGAAAATGGACAATGTGATTGATAACGAATCTGTGGAGGTTAAATTTTTAAAAGTACAGAAAGACTTAATGGGGACTGACTTGGAGGACGATAGTGCTTACGGAAAACTGGAAGTGATGTTAAGGCAAATTATGAGTAGTATGAGTATGATAGAATATGTTAGTAGGCTGGAAAATAGTATAAACAAAGTAGTACATAATGCTAATGAGAAATTAACATTAATGGGTAATAAATGTGCAGAAGAGAGAAAGAAGCTTTGTGACGACTATAGTAGGAAAGTGGATGCTTCTGAGAAACAGTGTAAGGATGAAGTCGAAGCAGTCAGGAAATTTTGTGCTGAAAATAGGGTTAAACTTGAGAACCAAATCGATCAGATTAAAAATGATTTAGAAACAGAGATAGAAACCAAGTGTGCAGTAGTGGTAGAGGAAAAACTGGTAAAAGTAAATAAAAATGTAGATTCAAAATTGGCTGAAATGGAGAAAACGAGGTACAAAATCAAAAGCTTAGAGAAAGTGACAGTGGGTGTGATTCTGACAGCAGTTGTAATGATGAATCCAATAGTGATGAGGATGAGGTATTTGAATTTATCATCAATAATGATGGCAATGTGTTAAGTAAAGAAAGAATAAAGGAGAATAATATTAGGTCTAATGAAGAGTTAGAGTTTAATGAGAGTGGTAAAGAGGAAGAGGTCCATGCCATCTGTCATTTGATGTGTCTGATACTGGTTTTGGTAAGCAGGATGATAGTTTTTCCAGGGATAAGAGTAATGAAGATTTGTTGTATGAAGAAGACCACATGATAAGTAAAAAGGAAATGTGGCACCCTGTAATAAAAATGTGGCACCATATAATAACAGCAAATGTTCAAGGTATACGTGTTAAGTGTTTTCCGGACAGTCTTAGTGATTTGAATGGTATTCCATAGGCATTTTTTTTTGAATCTGTTAAGAACACAGAAAATGTTTATGGAAAAAAAAATTATTGGTGCTACTGCTAAGCTATCAAAGAGTGTGAAACAAGAGGTATTATTAACTGTGAAATTGGCAGGACAGTTCTTGGAGAGCAATTTCTTGGTGATTCAGAATCTCATCACTGATGTAACATTTATGACTAATTTCTTGTGCAATTAGCAAGAAGGGGGTTCAACATTCTGTGTGGGATTCAATTATGTGGCTGTCTGTCACATTTTTCATGTTTCCTGAGACAGTCAAACTCTTCTCCTATCCCATCTGTAGTGTATGAGTGAATCACAAACATTCTATCTTCAAATTTCAAGTAATTTCATACAGCAGAAATATTTTAGAAAAGGATTCTCCAGTGTTATCTATATATATATGTTATGTCGTGTTAGTGATAAGTAAAGGAATCATAAGAGGCAAGAAAACAGCGAAGGTATTTGGTAAAAATATATGAGATACTGTGTTTGTTCTGGTTTTATGAAATATGATGAAAGTAAAACTGGTGTCATGGTTAAAGAATTTCTGTCAAACGAAAGGTTAAGGTAAACGTAGAATGAAAGGTGTCAGTATATGCGGAGGAGAATGTGCAGATTATCTGAAAACTATAATTAACATCTGAAGCAATCAGGTCATGAATGAAATTAGTATAATCTGGTGCAGTAGCAGAGGCAATATGCAGTAAAAACCATCTTGAATAATAGGTCTTAATATTACTTGTGGTTTAATAGAAGTGTTTGTGTTCAGTGCAGCCAGTATATGGAGATAACTACCTATTTATAGAAGTGTGTCATGGTACAGGCTCTTCTAACATTAAGGAAATAAAGCTTTAAATATTGTTGCCTGGAGTAATGTGTGTGGAAAGAATAAGCAAGATTTGTATGTATATCGCCCTTCAGGCTAGAATCTCAAGCAATTTGATGGAATACAGTGAAATAATGGAACAAAAACTGAATCTAATATAATCTCTCCAAGTGATATTTTGTCTGATCAGAAACGAGAGTTAAGTTTACCTTAGCATAAGGATCTGTTACTGTGAAGTGTTTTTCAGTAGAATCAGTTTTGCATTGGATAAGCAAAGCAGTTGTTTATTTATTAGATAATGCAGCAATAATAAAATAATGAATAATATTAGGGTCTTAATGGTTGGGGAGCCTGTCTATGCAGTAGGGATATTTTTTGAGAATGCACACCACTAGATAATGAGGTAAGAAATGTAAGTAAAATAATGGCAGATATGATTGAGTAATGAAAAAGATAACTGTACACAAACAAATGTGATGTAAGTTGTTCCATAAAATTTCAGGCATGCAGCTGCATAAATTCAGTTTCTTCTTCTTATATTTCGGCAAAATACCATCCAGCCATCTTCGGAGTGAACCAAGGTGACTAACGCTCCAGCACTTGCTCCATCTTTTTAAACTCAAGGACCGAACCACTGCCTATGCGGCCAAAGATACACAAGGCGCCAGAGACGTTGATAGGTGGCAGAGAGGTGTAACGTATGCATGGAAATTAAATCTATGGCTGCGCAGTTGATCCACACGGTGATATTGATGTGTCATGTAGAGCTGTACCGTCGTGATGTCTTTGTGATTTAATTACAGAAATTGCCGGATTCCACGACTTGTCCAAGCTAAAGCCACTACCTCTATTAATTAAATTTGTCACCAACCGTATTTCAATTGCTTCTTTCACTACTGAGTACCAGAAAGATGAAGTCGAGGATAAAATTTTGACATTATCGTACACCATACAGTGCCCAGTGTCAATCAGTGCTCTGCCACTGCACATAGATTTATTAGGTTGTAAGAGGCAGGTGTACCTGTGGTGCTCTTTGCATCTCTCCTGGACTGTACACGTCATCTGTCCGATATACGAATGGCCGTACTCACAGTGAATCTTCTAACCCCAGGCATCTGAATCACCAAATCATTTTTAATGGAACCCAGGAGTGGTGTAGTCTTTGGTGGAGGGCGAAAAATGACTTTCTATTTGTGTTTCCTGAGGCTCTGTCCTATTTTTGATTAAAGGCTTCCTACATATGGCAGGATTTAAAACTTTCTGTGAATTCTTCCGCTTTTCTTGTGCCCAAAGTTTTATGGGACAGTCTTTGTGCTACAAGAACATGAAGATGCAAAACAAATGTGGTGTAACTATACTGATAATACATTTTTGAACTAGGTAACATGTGGGTACTGTGTATACTGTGCAGTTCATGACACTGCAGCTGGGAATGAGAGCTTAACAGAAACAGTAATGCTTTAGTGGAGTACAAGTGATTGCTGCATTATTGGATCTATAGATTATCTAAGACTTCTGTAAGTGTTCTGAGATATTATGAGCTTAAAGTGGTAATACTGGAATGAAGAACAGTAATTTTGCTGTTCAACTGGTAACTGTGGTGCTAGAGTGATGTGAATAATCTTGACAGATCAACTATTTGGTAACATTTCGTGATTTTGTGAGGATTTAATTTCCTGGTTAAATGGGAGTAGTACTAAGATTTGAGTGGAGAAGTAGGGTAGTTAAGTTATGTGATGGTGACTCTATTCTTTTATCATAATGTAATGATCTTGAGTTTTTGCTGTTTTGCAAATGGAAAAGAAACCCAAATCTTTCAAGTTTATCCAGTTTGAGACATAATTAAGACATAGAGCAATGTTTTATAGTGTAATGTACACCTGATTTTAAAATTTTTACTATTCCCCACCTTTAATACTTTAGTCAATTTTAGGGCTAATTATTGTGATGTTATGAGAACTGTGTAATATATTTATTTATGAAGTAATGACTATTTGCCATTAGTGTAAAACATTTTTTCCTTATACTTAGAAGTAAAAGTCAGTGTACCAAAAAAGGGTATTTTGTCTAATTTTTGCATGTACTGTGGCGGAGGAGAACCAACCCCAAGAGAATGGATAGCTGTGCATTTCTGTACTAACTGCCACTTGGACCTGTTGAAGGTGTGGATGACTTGGTGAGAAAATATGTTAAAGCTCATTAAAGAGGATTGTAATGGCTTTAGGGCATAAAACTGCTACGGTCATTGGTGCGAATCATTAAAAGAGTGAAAGTGCTTGTGCAAAATACTACACATTGAAAAAGTGAAATTTTTGTCTGAAAATGAACCACAAGGTGCAGTGCATTTTAACTTTTTCCAACCCATGATCATTTGTTCATTGAAGCAGGGCAAAGACTTGTATAAAGTGATTTGTATCTTAGAATGTAATCTTTGTTTACCCAAAAAGGACATCACTTATGATGAAAATGTCTAGCTTTTATTACAAATTTAACTTGTGGCTATTTTGTGCCATTGGACAATACACTATATGTTATGAGAACTGTGTAATATATTTATTTATGAAGTAATGACTATTTGCCATTAGTGTAAAACATTTTTTCCTTATACTTAGAAGTAAAAGTCAGTGAACCAAAAAAGAACATTTTGTGTGTTGTCAACACGTGACGAGTGGTGGCGCCCTCTACGCGCTCTATATAAACAGGACCTCCACGGCCTAGCAGCCAGTCGTAGACTCACCTAGGATGATGTTGCCCACAGCTGGCAACGAAACGTCAGGGAGAAGTATTTCTACTATTGGACCACGGCCTCTTAGCCCGGAAGTTTTAATTACTGAAGACGCCGGCCATGAAAGCCTACACGCTATGTTTGGTTAGGTATTTACTGCTTATAGATGTTCAATAGCAAACTATTGTAGCGATATGCTGATGTTTGCTTGCAAGTTGTTAACAAGGCTTATAATTTACCAACAGTGAACTGGTCATATAACTGTGTAATATGGGGGGGAGGGGGGGTTGTGAACAGCGAAAGTAAAGAACTGTGAAACACAACTGTGCAACTGTCAGCTACATCATTTACAACTGTCAGTGTTGAACTTCCACTGCCCATTTTTCAGCCAGTATAACAATGCAGTACGTTGGCACCGAGGACCATGAGCGAAGAAATAAAGCAGGCAAACGTCACAAATGGAATTTGTAATATAGGTTATCACAAGCATTTGTCTGTTTCTTCAAAATACGTTGCAGTTTACAAGGTTGTGGTTATAGTGAGATCTGAGAACATAGCTGTTTTTCCCAAATTAATAGCACATTTTATACTTATATTGATGTAAAAATATGACAGTATTCCTTCGTCTCTTGCTCTCAAATATGTTGTCTACCTGCTGCTATCTCACCGACCACATAGGGAATATAGAACAAGCAGTTGACACATTCCCTTTCATTCCCACCATAGCCCATGGTGAGCATAAACAACATTGTGCATGAAACACACAAGTATGCTACTGACCCCTAACTAGACTTTGAGCATTTCCTGTAGAAATGTAAGCTATTGTTGAGAATCTGTCCTTTAAAGTCCATTGAGTTCTGACCAGAAATGAATTCATGCAACTACAGTTTAAATGTGGTAGATGTTGCTGTGAAGGTTAGCAGCATGGCCGCACAACACTCTCCTCCCCACATTTGTCCTAGTTCTCAGCCAAGCATGAATCACTGTCCCACCTACAACCCTTCTGATTTCTTCAAAATAAATCCACATGTGACTCCACTGCCAAAGATTCATATGTAAATGTAAGATGAACCCTATATTAATCTGTTAAAAAATGTAAAAAATTACTATTGTTTATTCTGCAAATGGGAGAGGACCCTGTATTTTTTGAATGATGAGTTTCATAAACACATTTTCTTGTAATCAGGTAAATATGGTAAATCCCCTGTGAGTTTAGATGGGGATCCTTGGAAGCAAGATTATCTTTTCATGAAAAAATGCTGTTGAGAAAGTTTAGTGTATCAGTGTTTGTGACAGACCGCAGAGTGATTTTATTACCTTCAATAGTCCTCTCCTGTGTGGATAAAATAAGAGAAATGAGGACTCCTAGAGAGACACATAAGCCATCAGTTTCTTCCCTATATTTTTTGTGAGTAGAATGAGTGGAACAGATGGTACAAAGTACCCTCTGCCATGCAGTGTCCAGTGGCTTGTATAGTATGGATGTTGCTGTAGATATAGTTGGACAGGGAATAGATTACAACTATAAGAATGGCTATCCATGATATGAGAATAATTCTTGGCTATGAAGCAGTATGTTTTACCCGATGAAAGTAATCATGCAAGTTATCCTGAATACATCATCTGCAATTTCATAAGAATGCTGTGACGCTGTGGCTAACTAATTCTGTTTCTTAAATTGTTTGCAAAAAACTCATCTTTAAATACAGAATGGCATTTATTTGAAATATTTTCTTTTCAGTAGTGATTGTCAGTATTGTTGTTGTGTTAAATTTGGAGTCTTAGGCATTACCGTATTACCAGCCATCTTGTTTTCTTCTTTTTCATTTCTGAGTTAGAACTCTTACTCAAATTTTTCCTTGTCTGCAAATTCCTATTTATGCTTGTCCATAATGATTTTTTTATGCTGCTTTTATTCTCTGGAAGATTTTTATACTTTTTTAATTATCAGTAATTATTTTATTTTTCTCCGTCCATCACTGAGCACTATATTCCAAATTTTTAATTTTATGAAACTGACTAAAGAAATACCAAACGAAAGCGCTGGCAGGTCGAAAGACACACAAACAAACACAAACATACACACAAAATTCAAGCTTTCGCAACAAACTGTTGCCTCATCAGGAAAGAGGGAAGGAGAGGGAAAGACGAAAGGATGTGGGTTTTAAGGGAGAGGGTAAGGAGCCATTCCAATCCCGGGAGCGGAAAGACTTACCTTAGGGGGAAAAAAGGACGGGTATACACTCGCACACACATACATATCCATCCACACATATACAGACACAAGCAGACTTGCTTGTGTCTGTATATGTGTGGATGGATATGTATGTGCGAGTGTATACCCGTCCTTTGTTCCCCCTAAGGTAAGTCTTTCCGCTCCCGGGATTGGAATGGCTCCTTACCCTCTCCCTTAAAACCCACATCCTTTCGTCTTTCCCTCTTCTTCCCTCTTTCCTGATGAGGCAACAGTTTGTTGCGAAAGCTTGAATTTTGTGTGTATGTTTGTGTGTCTTTCGACCTGCCAGCACTTTCGCTTGGTATTTCTTTAGTCAGTTTCATAAAATTAAAAATTTGGAATATAGTGCTCAGTGATGGACAGAGACACAAGCAGACTTGCTTGCATCTGTATATGTGTGGATGGATATGTGTGTGTGTGCGAGTGTATACCCGTCCTTTTTTCCCCTTAAGGTAAGTCTTTCCGCTCCCGGGATTGGAATGGCTCCTTACCCTCTCCCTTAAAACCCACATCCTTTCGTCTTTTCCTCTCCTTCCCTCTTTCCTGATGAGGCAACAGTTTGTTGCGAAAGCTTGAATTTTGTGTGTATGTTTGTGTTTGTTTGTGTGTCTTTCGACCTGCCAGCACTTTCGTTTGGTAAGTCACATCATCTTTGTTTTTTGATAAATTTTTCCCACGTGGGTTGTTTCCCTCTATTATATTGACTAAAGAAATAGATTTAAATGTAAAAGAATTATTTTGCATTTTTTAATCTAAAGTTATGTCTATAGAAGAACATCTTGTTACCTGCCACCAAAACATGAACAAGCATTACAGCTCTGACATGTAAATTTATATTACTACGACTATTATCAATATGTCGCTCAGGGCAAACACACACAGACAAACTGTCTAAAATGATAACAACATAAATCCTACACTGAATCTTAACACACTATTCAGATTATTTTAAACTCCCCGTCCTGCAACCATTGCTTCTGAAAACTGAAGCTTGTTATTATTACTGTAACACATCGTTGGCTCTTGGTAACAGTATCTATTTATTCAATGCAAGAACCTCTCTCTTTGGTTTCTCCATTCTATTTCAAAGATTTCTTTGCTACTCACATTCTGCATTCCCAATCTATGAGCCGTTATACATCACAATTTCAACATTTTCTTCATTTTATTCCATTTAGTTTTTTAAATGTACCAGTATTATGTTGTCTTTTAATTTCACTGATCATCACTCTCTTTTCCTACCTGTGCAGGATTTTCCCCATTTGAACTCTACTGTTTCTTTCAAGTTTTTCTGTCACCTACAATCTATTTATTAACAACAGAACTCTGAATTCTATGTATTGGCACATTATTATTTCTTCATTGTTTGGGAACGATTGTGTGTCTCCTGATTCATGGTTTGGACAATGCATGATTTCAATCAATTACTTTATTTCTTATATTTTCTTTTCTTCTAAAGGTATTATTAAAAATTGCATCAACTGGGATGAACAATGTTCTCAAATTTGTGCATGCATCAATTCTGCTCCAGAGATTCCTGTTTTGGTGGCCTTGAGGAAGTCTTTTCTCATTTCTGAACAATTGATAAAGATTCATTTCAGATGTTTAATTTGGAGGTATTCTGAAATTTATTATATTATGTTTTTGGGAGTGTTCTTAATATTCACACATACTTATGGTCACCACACATGTAAAATAAAGTGAAGTTTGCTTTTGGGAGCTATTCTCAAGGTAATGCTCGAGCAATGGCAGTGACTCATATCCCATGAAATGCAAAGTTTGTACGAGAACACTCTGAACTAAATCTCTAAAAATGTATGCAAATGTTTTTTTTCTCATGCATCACGTAGCTAATGAGCTACCTATAAATGCAAGTCAGTTTGTGTTAAATGAAACATGTAAACAAGAGGGTTACCAGCACAAGCCCCCCTTCAGGACCATCATCTGGACTGTAGAGCTGGGAACCAAAGGCCAATACCTTTTCCATTTTGGAGAGATGAAGGGCATATTTATCATGGGCCCGAAACTGCATGAACCTCATGTTTGAAGATTGGGAAAGCTCGGTGATACTTTTGATGCTAGGAAAAAATCTGAAACAAAACAAAATGAAACAAAAGTATTAGTCTAGATCAACTTTTACCTAGGATTCAATAACTTACAATACAAAAATTTACATACTCATCACAGAGAAACTGAATGGCTCAATTTATTTATCTGTTTTTCCCCTGAATTTTGAAAAAAAAAATAAACATAGAAAATAGTAAATAAAATATGAACTTTTTGTGATATTCAGTTCACTTTACACCTTACAATTTACAGCTTTAAGTGTTGTAAACAACAAAGAATAATTTTCGTGAAAGACTGACACATAACTGTCTCTTCAGTCAAAAGTAATTTAGGTATCTGGTAGATAAATATTAATTCAGTCTTCTGACTGCAACCATAACTAATTTTCATGCTGTCATGAGATTCTGTTTAACAAAATATGGCAGGGAAGTTTCAGAAGGCCAAAGTTATTATAACTGGAATGAATCACTGCTTTTGTAAAATCAATTAAAAGGACATCAACAACTGACATTTAGTATAATAAATGAAGCAGCAACTTTTAAAAAAGGAGCAGCTTTCACGTTAATTTTATTGCGTTAAGCTTAGCACAAGAATATGCAAATAGTTTGCAGCAGTTTAATGATAGTTATTTATCAATAACAATACTATGAAAAATAAATTTGCTACTCACCACGTAGTGGAGATGCTGAGACGCAGATAGGCACAACAAAAAGACTCTCACAATTAAAGCTTTTGTCCATTAAGGCCTTCGTCAACAATACACACACATACACACAAACACACACACACACACACACACACACACACAAAACTACAGTCTCAGGCAACTGAAACCACTCTAAAACCACATCTGCAACTCAGAATCTCCACTATATGCTAGGTAGCAACTTTCCTTTTCATAATATTGTTATATTCCATCCTGGATTTTCCATTGCTTAATTATCAATAAAGTTTTTAACAATTTTTTCCTCATTATTAATGTATACCTTCACTCATTCCACATCCTTGGTAGTTCTTCTTCACAATGCTATCTAAAAAGCATGACAAATGAATGAATGTATGAATGAGTAAACAAAAGATAGAAATTTGGTTTAAGGTAATGGGTCTGAGTAAGTCAATGCATTTGATCATCACATTCATGTTTAGCATTACCCCAGGTGGTCTACCTTATGAAGAGGAATTTCATTCTTGAAAAGATTGCATAACATTTCTTAACCCAATTTTTAAGAAATGCATTGCGTTTTTCATTTATATGAAATAAAAACCTTTAGAAAGCAGAAGGAGCATCTACTTTCCATGGCGGTACATCTTTGCTTACATTCCTTCTCAGACAATGGGATGTCCCTCTTCATCTACTGAGTGATCTTCCACCATCATCTGAGATCCCCAATTTATTTATTTCTAATGTTACGGTGGAACTGGGTGTTCTGAAAGCTATGAGCACTGACTATTTATTTTGAAACATGTCTATCAGCTGTATTAGAAATTCCACATCCTGGAGTGTAATTTTACTTTTTACACAGTGTAATGTTAGTAATACATACAGTCCATATTTTCAATTGCTTCTGTCCATTTTGTAATAAAATAAACAGTGCTATACTGGAGAATATTCCAATTGATCAAGCAGGCTTCAGACCAGAGCACAGCTGCTGTGATGAAGTCTCTTACTTTCTTCACAGAGCCAGGGATCCAAATGAAGCTAAAAATATCCACAGTGTTTGTTGATTTCACTACTGCCTTCAAAAATGTGTAGTGCAGGTCCCATTCTATAAACTTCTTCAAGTTACGCACTGTAGAATGTTGGCACTACCTGTTAACAACACGTTAGATCAGAAGTCCCATGTCATCACTGGAAGCAAGATAAACAGGGAGAGGAAGCTGAACAACAGATTACCTGGGGGTAATTCTCTCGCCATTACTGCTGCTTCCATCAGAATAACCATATGCTGAACATGAAACTGAACATAAGTTACAGAGGCAGAGTTCTTTGTCATAACTGAAACCTAAAATACCTAGGCATCTTCTTGGAGTGAATACTAAACTTTCAAGCAAAACCTTCTGAACCCAGCACAGAAATATAAAACTCTTAACAGTATCCTGTATAAGTTATGTTGAACTACCTATGGATCCTCAGCAATAACCCTGTGCTTTTTGACCTTGGGTCTGGTGTAGTCTGTGTTGAATACTGAGCACTTGTCTGGATGAACAGTCAACATACAAAGCTTATTGACATCCAGATGAATACTACCATGTGCATAACATATGGCACTATCAGATCTAGCCCAATTCATTGGCTTCTGCTGTTGACAGGTATTATGCCACTTCATTTGTGCTGATCTACTGCTATGATGAGGGAATCAAATAAATCCTCCAGGAATCCTAAGCTTCCCAAGCATATTGATCTGCCAATTTCAAATCTTAAAAGGCTACAATCACAACATCTGCTCTGCATGATGCTTCTGACATGCCAGAGGTTTTAAACCTCTTGAAGAACGGGTAGGTCAGTGGGAAGCAGTAACAGATGTGTGCCCGCTTATCCATTCACATGTTAAGTGGATCTTGCATACCACGCAAGACCTGAATCAAATTCAAACATGCTACAGCAGGTGCAAAGATGCATTCTGCAAGTGGAACAAGCTGGTATTTTGGGACTGTCATTGAAGAACTACACATCCGTATATATGCTCAATTGTCAGCAACTGTCAGATTTGAACATATTATGGTAGTGAAGAAGATTTCTTGCTAGCAACACCAGAGGCTGTGCATTAGATTGAAGAACTGGGCATTCTGTAATGAAATATTGTCAAGTTAATTTTTCTCATTTTTACTATATATAAGTACATATAAGTAGGAAAGTTGCTACTCACCATACAGTGGAGATGCTGATTCGCAGATAGGCACAACAAAAGGTCTCTCACAATTAAAGTTTTCAGCCATTAAGGCCTTTGTCAACAATACACACACACACACACACACACACACACACACACACACACAATTCACACACATGGCTGCAGTCTCAGTCTCAGTCAACTGAAACCACACTGTGAGCAGCAGCACCAGTGCATGATGGGAGTGGCGACCGGGTGGGGGTATGGAGGGTGCTGGGGCATGGACGGGGAGGGATAGTATGGTGGTGGTGGTGGACAGTGAAGTGCTGCAGGTTAGATGGAAGGCAGGTGAGAGGCGGTGGAGGGGGGGGGGGGGGGGGGGGGGGGAACAGGAAAGGAGAGAAGTAAAAAGGCTGGGTGTGGTGGTGGAATGACAGCTGTGTAGTGCTGGAATGGGGACAAGGAAGGGGCTGGAAGAGTGTGGACAATGACTAACGAAGGTTGAGGGCAGGAGTGCTACGGAAATGAAGGATGTATTGCAGGGAACATTACCATCTGTGCAGTTCAGAAAAGCTGGTGTTGGTGGGAAAGATGACACGGTTGTCTACAAGAAAGTAGCAACATCAGAAGACTCGTACGTACTCCAGGAGGACCTGCAGAGGATTAATGCATGGTGCGACAGCTGGCAGCTTTCCCTAAACGTAGATAAATGTAATATAATGCACATACATAGGGGCAGAAATCCATTCCAGTACGATTATGCCATAGGCGGTAAATCATTGGAAGCGGTAACGACCGTAAAATACTTAGGAGTTACTATCCGGAGCGATCTGAAGTGGAATGATCACATAAAACAAATAGTGGGAAAAGCAGGCGCCAGGTTGAGATTCATAGGAAGAATTCTAAGAAAATGTGACTCATCGACGAAAGAAGTAGCTTACAAAACGCTTGTTCGTCCGATTCTTGAGTATTGCTCATCAGTATGGGACCCTTACCAGGTTGGATTAATAGAAGAGATAGACATGATCCAGTGAAAAGCAGCGCGATTCGTCATGGGGACATTTAGTCAGCGCGAGAGCGTTACGGAGATGCTGAACAAGCTCCAGTGGTGGACACTTCAAGAAAGGCGTTACGCAATACGGAGAGGTTTATTATCGAAATTATGAGAGAGCACATTCCGGGAAGAGATGGGCAACATATTACTACCGCCCACATATATCTCGCGTAATGATCACAACGAAAAGATCCGAGAAATTAGAGCAAATACGGAGACTTACAAGCAGTCGTTCTTCCCATGCACAATTCGTGAATGGAACAGGGAAGGGGGGATCAGATAGTGGTACAATAAGTACCCTCCGCCACACACCGTAAGGTGGCTCGCGGAGTATAGATGTAGATGTAGATATGGCACAGGCTGTGAAGCAGTAATTGAAATGAAGGATATACCTACACAATATACTTGTCCATCCTTACACAACCTCAGCTCCCAATCCCTTGCCTCATGCTTGATACCCCTGTAATAGAGCTAGATGCAAGACCTGTCCCATACATCCTCTCACCACCTACTCCAGTCCAGTCACTAACATCACCTACCTGATAAAAGGCAGGGTTACCTGCGAAACCAGTCATGTGGTCTACAAGCTAAGCTGCAACCACTGTGCTGCATTCTATGTAGGCATGACACTAATATGCTGTCTGTCCGCAATAAAGGCTACTGACAAATTGTGGCCAAGAAACAAGTGGATCACCTTGTTGCTGAAAACACTGCCATACATGATATCCTTCATTTCAATGACTGCTTCAAGGCCTGTCCCATAAAGATCCTTCCCACCAACCACCAGCTTTTCTCAATTTCGCAGGTGGTAACTTTCCCTGCAATACAGCCCCCATTCTTGTAACCCTCCCTCCTGGCCTCAATCTTCGTTAGTCACTGTCCTCACCCATCCAGCACCTTCCCTGTTCCCATTCCATCACTACACAGTCATCATTCCACCACCACACCCAGACCTTTTATTTTTCTCCTTTTCCCCTACTCCCTGCCCCCTACCCCATCTCATCCCTGCCCTCCGCCTAACCTGCAGCACTTCACTGTCTGCCAACCACACCATACTATCCCTCCCCCAATGAATCCCAACCTCCTCATTACCCCCACCCAGTCACCACTCCCATCATGCACTGGTGCTATTGCTCACAGTGTGGTTTCAGTTGCCTGATGCTGCAGTCGTGTGTGTGAGAGTTGTGTTTACATGTGTGTGTGAGAGTTGTGTTTAATGTGTGTGTGTGTGTGTGTGTGTGTGTGTGTGTGTGTGTGTGTGTGTGTATTGTTGACAAAGGCCTCAATGACTGAAAGCTTTAATTATGAGCGTCCTTATGTTGTGCCTAACTGCGATTCGGCTTCTCCGCTATATGGTGAGGGGTAACTTTCCTTCTCATAATATTGTTACATTCCATCCTGGATATCCATTGTTTAAGTATATTGTGTGTTTTAGTCACGTGCTAAATAAGATAATACTCGTGCATATACGCGGTAATGATCAGACTTAGGACTTTTGTGCTGAACCTCTCTCTCTCTCTCTCTCTCTCACACACACACACACAGATATATATATATATATATATATATATATATATATATATAAAAACAAAGATGAGGTGATTTACCGAACAAAAGCGCTGGCAGGTCGATAGACACACAAACAAACACAAACATACACACAAAATTCAAGCTTTCGCAACAAACTGTTGCCTCATCAGGAAAGAGGGAAGGAGAGGGGAAGACGAAAGGAAGTGGGTTTTAAGGGAGAGGGTAAGGAGTCATTCCAATCCCGGGAGCGGAAGACTTACCTTAGGGGGAAAAAAGGACAGGTATACACTCGCACACACGCACATATCCATCCACACATACAGTCTGCTTGTGTCTGTATGTGTGGATGGATATGTGCGTGTGTGCGAGTGTATACCTGTCCTTTTTTCCCCCTAAGGTAAGTCTTTCTGCTCCCGGGATTGGAATGACTCCTTACCCTCTCCCTTAAAACCCACTTCCTTTCGTCTTCCCCTCTCCTTCTCTCTTTCCTGATGAGGCAACAGTTTGTTGCGAAAGCTTGAATTTTGTGTGTATGTTTGTGTTTGTTTGTGTGTCTATCGACCTGCCAGCGCTTTTGTTCGGTAAGTCACCTCATCTTTGTTTTTATATATAATTTTTCCCACGTGGAATGTTTCCTTCCATTATATATATATATATATATATATATATATATATATATATATTATTGTGTCTATCAACATACCATTACTTTCTCGTTTGGTATGTTGATAGAGACAATAAAAAACACACAAATTTCAAGCTTTCGCAACCCAAGATTGCTTCATCAGGAAAGAGGGATGGAGAGGGAAAGATGAAAGGATGTGGGTTTTAAGGGAGAGGGTAAGGTGTCATTCCAATCCCGAGAGCGGAAAGACTTACCTTAAGGGGAAAAAAAGGACAGGTATACACTAGCACACACACACATACCCATCTGCACATATACAGACACAGGCAGACATATGTAAATGCAAAGAGGTTAGGCAGAGATGTCAGTCGAGGTGGAAGTACAGAGGCAAAGATGTTGTTGAATGACAGGTGAGGTACAAGTGGCGGCAACTTGAAATTAGCGGAGGTTCAGGCCTGGTGGCTAACGGGAAGAGAGAATATATTGAAGGGCAAGTTCCCATCTCCGGAGTTCTGATAGGTTGGTGTCAGTGGGAAGTATCCAGATAAACTGGATGGTGTAACACTGCGCCAAGATGTGCTGGCCGTGCACCAAGACATGTTTAGCCACAGGGTGATCCTCATTACCAACAAACACTGTCTGCCAGTGTCCGTTCGTGTGAATGGACAGTATGTTGCTGGTCATTCCCACATAGAAGGCTTCACAGTGTAGGCATGTCAGTTGGTAAATCACATGGGTGCTTTCACACATGGCTCTGCCCTTGATCGTGTACACCTTCCGGGTTACAGGACTGGAGTAGGTGGTGGTGAGAGGGTGCATGGGACAGGTCTTACACCCGGGGTGGTTACAAGGGTAGGAGCCAGAGGGTAGGGAAGGTGGTTTGGAGATTTCATAGGGATGAACCAAGAGGTACGAAGGTTAGGTGGACGGCAGAAATACACTCTTGGTGGAGTGGGGAGGATTTAATGAAGCATGGATCTTATTTCAGGGCAGGATTTGAGGAAGTTGTATCCCTGTTGAAGAGCCACATTCAGAGTCTGATCCAGTCCCAGAAAGTATCCTGTCACAAGTGGAGCACTTCTGGGGTTCTTCTGTGGGAGGTACTGGATTTGAGGGGATGAGGAAGTGGCTCTAGCTATTTCCTAATAGCTATTAGGAAGTAGCTAGAGCCACTTCCTCATCCCCTCAAATCCAGAACCTCCCATAGAAGAACCCATCAGGAAATAGAAAGAACCCATTAGGAAATTAATAAAATAAATAAATAAAATAAATTAATGATAATAAGTAGCTGAAACAGGTGCAGAGGACTGAGCTACACCTATGCAGATGGTTCATGGGACTGGTTGGAGGATTTGGGACACATGCAGATACGGAACAGATCTATTGATGGACTAGCTTTGGATGGTAAGGACTGTCTATGAAGGCCATAGTAAAACCTTTAGCACACAAGGCAAGGAACTGCTTTTCACTACAGACGTGCTGCCCACAGGTCACCCAACTGTGAGAAAATGACTTTTTACGTATATTTGCATGTGGGTATGAATGTGAGTGTATATTAATTCTGAACTAATTAGCTCTGGAGGAGGACATCATATGAAAGCTTGGTAATTTTTCCAGACTTGTTAAGTGTATATCAACAATTCAGTGCCTCAGCTATGTGACGACTTATCCTTATAAGGTAAAGTTAGATTCATTAGATGATAGTGAACTACATATTTCTTCTGTATATTTTTTGTAAGTATTACTGTTATCTCAAACTAGAATAGACTGTTACAATTAATTTTGTCATATGAGTGAAAGATGCAAGGGTGCAGACCGCACAGATATTTCCATTAGTTTCTAGTATCCTATAAATACTTTTTAACAGTAGCCCCAAATTATTATTCTGTAAGACATAAATGAGTGAAAATATGTAACAAACATTAGCTCACTGAGTTCTGTGACTACAAAACTGCTAATTATTCCTGCAACTGAACTATAATTGATTTCTTCAATTCAAGTCCTTGTTAAAACAGTCTCCAAAAACTTACAATTTGATGGAATTTATCACTTCCTGTTAGTATATTTCCCTTATTGAAGATCTTATAGCAACAAACTGTATTAATTGTATAAATGAGCAGGCTTTCTTGGCCAGAGTAAGTTGAAAAAGAGTTGTTTTTGGATATTCCTGTACTGTTTGATAAGAAACCACTTTCATTTCATTATGAGCCCTCTAATGGGAAAAAACCACCAACACTTTTGATCTGATTGATTTCCTATGGTAGAAGGAATGGTTCCATCTTGTGGACAGAGTGTAGTCTGCTGTTGCCTATTGCCTCACTTGACGACTGGTAGACATTCGAGAATAGTATACAAATTCTTCTGAGTGACATTTTACTCATGCAAGACATCAGGTGTGTACCAGCAATTTTTTGCCATTAATACTTGCATCTCTAATTGTCAGTGTGACCTGCTGGGCTTTAATAACTGGCAGCATGGATGGTGAAAGCCTATAGCCAACTTCTCTATTTATACTCTTTATGAATGACTGACAATCATCACTCATATTTAAAGAGGAAATATGCAACAACAGGTCCCCACTTCTTCCATCACAGGAAATCAATCTAATAACACTTCGATCTCTTTCCAACGTAAAACAAGGGGCCACACACACACACACTTGTTTTCAAGCTGAAGTGATGCCAAGGATGAACAGTGTGTTTTCAAAGTCTACAGTGTCATGCTGCTGAATTCATTTGACTGTAAATCATGTCACTGAAAAGTTTTCTGAAATTTGTGCTAGTAATGTTTCTAAACTTGGCTTTTATAACAATATACAAATAATTGAGAACATGTATTATTCTTATGACAGGCTACATTCTGAGTGCCTTCTCCAAAAAAGCAAGCCTAATTGCTAAAGCAACTTAAAGCGTCTCTATCAAGATACCTCCAATATACAGTCAATGAAAGGAAGTTCATGTGCAGAACAGGTAACTTAGAATGACAGTTGTACAAACAGTTATCACCAAATACAAAGTAAAATGATTAAAAAAAGCTCTATGTTTGGAGATGTTAATATGAGCATACAAGTGATACATAAGCTATGTAAAAGTAGTAATATTTCATACAAAGAAATGAACTGATATTCATTTCTAATAAAATAAAATAAAAAAAAAATGTTGACACTATGCAGTGTCTATTAGATATACATTATGAATGAAAAGCAATTACAATGGGAGCATATAATACAAATGAGCAGCACTTTTACTTTAAATATATTAATCTTAACATTAATACTAACTTGAACATTGTTTGGACTGCTACAATGGTATTGCAGTCTGCAAGAGTGTCTTCTTCTGCTGAATTTGACATCTCTTTATTTACAACAACAACATTCTCTGCTAATGTAATTCCAGCACGCAGAAGATCATCAAGGCTGAAAGAAAAGTTTTAACTAAGAAAAATGCATTAATTTTGTTATATATAGGGTGGTTGTAGTTAAGCTTTTGCTACTTCAGAGGGCCACCATGAAGAATGAGTGATTATAGGACAATGAAACTTTGTGGAAACATTTGTAAGGACATGTGAACGAAAAATAATGAATAAACCATTTAAAGAAACAAATTTTAACTGCACAAAATGTTTATGTTCCAGGATACAAAATTTGCTCAGTGTGATGACCATTTGCATCCACGACTGCCTGGAAGTTTGTACAGACACCATTTCACAAATGTTCACAAAACTTCTTGGATGACACAGCTTGTGTGCTGCTTGAAGATCACACACTGAGTTTCCACAGTGGCAACAGTAACTTCTCCAACAATTTGTGACATGATTGCCCATCAGCCTCTCCCAGAAGCAATTCCCAAATTTCCAGTTAATTTGAACTTCTGAATCACGCTTTTCAACACTGGTACAGAAAACTGTATTCCTGTAATGTGTCAATACTTGGAAAGAGCAGCAGCACTATCGCTGTTGTTTTCATAAAACAGCCTTACAATTAAAGCTCTGCTCACCTTGTCACAACCCTTGTTGACTGTCTGCAACTGTAATGCACAAGATGCTTGTGTTCCAACTATATATTGTTGTACCTGTAGCAGTACCGGTGCCTAACAGCAAGTCATGACACTAACACTACTAATGATGCAAATCTTGCAGTGCAGGCTGAACATCATTTCTATCGAATTGGGTACCAATATGGTAAATATTTATCCACCTACACTGGTTCATGTAGCAAAAGTTTAATTATAATCACCTCGTATATAGAAAACACTTGGTTTCTCTTGTACAAAATTGGGAGTTGGTCCTAGATTTGAAATAGTGGATTCAGTAACAGCCTGCTGTGGCTGTAGCAGAATAACAAACATGGCAAAAAATGAAACTTGCCAGTGGCTGAGTCTATAAATGGTATAGACTTTAAAACACATACACAGTAGAAACCCTATATAAAGCAATTGTCAGGGGACGTGCCTTCTTCTGCTTTATAGCGTACCCACAGTACATTGAGAGAGAGCTGTGTAATGACATATTATGCATGGAAAGTTAAGATGAATACATAATGCTATATTACAAATACTGCATGAAACCGTATTTAAATTTAAAGAACATTAGAAGTACAACATATCAGGAACGTACCAGAGTACAGCAATTACACAAACTTCACTTGAACGTCAACTAAACAATTACAAGAGTTTCGAAACAGCATATAAAGTAAACTATCGAATACAGTATGATAATTTACAATACTTCCTGCAAGCTACATTACACATTACTCTACTGCTTCATGGAAGTCAGTTAGCTTTCTATGATGGGGCATTTCACACAGTTTCCTTAATGTGTGTTGCTTAGGCTCATCAGGTGCAACATTTCAATTTGGCTTGGTTCACTTTGTCGCTACATACACATAATCATTTTATTTATGTTGTCCAATATTTGACATGTACTGGGAACATCATCTATACTTTCTTCTTCAGTTTTATCATACTTATCCTGAACTGCTTCACTAATCTCATTTCAAACAGCATCAATAACATCCTTGTCATCTATTGTCATTATAGCCTTCATCTCTTGTTTTTTCTTCTATAGAACACTTGTTCCAGCAGTTCCTAATAGTGGTCGGACTGATGCTTTGCCACCAGGCCTCCTGAATATGCAACATTCTTAAAGTTTACAGATTTTAAGAACATTTACATTTCCCCAACTGCATTTACTATTGAAGTGACTCTTCTTGAAACAAGTTGGTAAAAATGTCACACGTCATCCAAGCATTCTTTGAATGCCTGTAAGTGAACTGAAATGATGACATGTTTACATGCTTGAAACATCTGACTTCTACTTTTACCTATACAAAGAGGTGTCAGTTTATGACTGTGTGATTTATCTGTGGCAAAGAGGATTGTTATTCTGTCTTGATTCATTTTCAAACCCATCTTATTTCCTGATTTTATCTTTGTATCCAAATTTCTGGTTGGAAGCAATAGATAATAAAGCACCATTTCATCACAATTATGCTCTTGATGATCATTTAAATTTTTATGTACCATTACTTTGGGTAGACTTTCAGGAAACTGTGAAGAAGATTCACTGTTGCAAGACCCTGCTTTCCTTCAATGGTCGTTTGCTGAGTTCCATGGTGATATTTCCATCTTGAAAATCATCCATTTGAAACTATGAAATATACTGAGAGTGCAAAAATCATTTATAAATGATATTTTATTTTGGGAGACATACTTTGCACTGCATTATATCTGAATCCATGGTATGTTCCACTTCTACTGTATTTTATTGTATCAAATACAGAATTCAATTGAGAACATGATTATAATCACAGAGAGACAGAACAGACAGTATGTGCTGTCTTACTTTCAGTCTCTCTGCAATTTTTCCACACATTTAGTCCTAATTTTCAGTTAAATTTTAGTGCCCATGAGATGGAAAGCCATCTTTTCCCCTACATGTATCTGAAAAACGATAGACAAAAAAGAGATAATATTGGGTGATAGTGAGGTTCCCATTTCGAGTGGGCTGAAGATTACTATTACTGTAGTGATGATAAAATATATGCAGAAAAATATCAAGTGTAAACGTTTAGAGACACAAAAATGTAAAAACACATAGAAAAATACTGTCAATAAATATTAGCAATAATTTCCAAATAACTAATAGTGTGATACTGCAATGAGTAGAAAAAAAAAAAAAATAAAATAAAAATAAAAATAAAAAAAAATAAAAAAGAAATTATGTAATTAATTTATTGTTTTTTTGCAGATATATGTCTCCAATACTTGGGTCACATTGAAATGCAGCACACCAGTACAGCAACATCCAAAACAAAATTGCACACCCATCTCCACTTTCTCAATGGGCTGCATCATTTTGTTCTGGCTTATCTAGTGGCGAGTATGGTGCTGTGGTGTGGGGATTTCAATGTTTGCTAGAATTGCAGACATATACCTCCAAATGACAAAAAATTAATTATACATCTTTATTCTTTTGAGGTAATAATTGGAACTTTATGACTCTCTTCAAACAACAGCTGGGATACTACAACACTGACAAAACTCAATGAACCTAAAACAAACTATATTTTGAACAAAGAGAACTTGACTCTCAAAACTTAATTGAAAGTAACAACAACAATCATAATAATAGTAACAGTAATAATAATAATAATAATAATAATAATAATGTTCTGTATTTTGCATTGAATCTACAAAAACAATGTTGTAAGGAAATCACTGATACTGATTATTTATTTTTAAAATTAAAATGTGTCTTGGAAAGTATACTAATGACACTGAAGTACAATAATGCCAAGCAATGGTTTGGGAACAACAAAGAGAAGCTGAATAACTGGAACAAATTCCGATGAAATGAAGAAAGCATTTGGTGACAACCAACAGCAAGTCCACTTAGTGCAGGAGAACAACTAAATATCAGGGCCCAATGTCATGGGTGAACAACACAGTCATAAACACAGGATGTTTTGTCCCTTTACAGTGATGTGAATTTGTCTATGAAATAAGCTGACAAAATCTCACATTTACATTTGAGAATCTGAGTCAGAGAAGACACAGATCAAGCCCTTCAGGTAAGGTTCTCACTCCAGCAGAAGAGTTCATCAAGTGGTGTCAGAATATAGAGGAAATGAAACAGAAAAGGTCTGGATGACAGAGGTATGATCAACTCCTGAATGTCATCCCTATGGCAGTTGGGGAAGACCATAATACCCTCACTTCCCACAAATGCCATGTTGTAAGAGAAAAGAAACAACATTTTAAGGCAGCCAGAACTGTTGGACCAATTGTGCAAGAGGTAGGCATCCATTAAAGTCGACACTATACATGAGAAGGTAAAAGAGAATGCTGAAGAAGAGGTGTATCAAACTTTGACATTAGTCTCCAGCACCAGTCGAACATCTCTTGAAGAATGAATTTGGTCAGCTTGGACTTAAGCTGCTACCATCAAATGACAACCCTGCATCCAACCAATGTAGGTGTAACCTTTAACTCCTCCACCAAGTAAAGTGCCTGCAGAAGAACAGACATTTGGAGGATGGAGGACAACACATCAGCTGGTCTTCAGTGTGGACACCTTGGATAGATTATATGCTAACTCAGGGAAAAAGGCGAATTTTCAATGACTATTGTGCCATATGGCGATGACAGGAAATTTAACTGATGTCATCGCTGATACCCAATCAATCTAGGTGCTAGTAGATTCAGAGGCTTCTTTTTCTGTAATGCTAAATGCTTATTGTTGCCCGCTAAAGAAGATTGTGTTCTGTGATATGAAAGCGACAGAACTCATGGTCACAAATGGGAACTGTGTCCAGCTGAGTGGAACATGTATTGCAAGAATAATTATCAATGAGGAAGTGCAGTCCTTTGAATTTGTCATTTTACACAATGTAGACATCATATTGTTCTTGGATGGGAGTTCTTTCAAGCATCACAACAGCCTGTGGCAAAATACGATATCAACACAGGGGATCACCTACTAATCATGTAGGTGCACTTCCAACTGAATGACGGATAATATGGGAAGAACTGGAGAAGATTCTGCAAGATGACATCACTGAACCTTTTGAGAGTCCTTGTGAAGAAGAAGGACAGCATACAAAATTTTTGCACCAACTACTGATGACTGAACAAAATCACGAAAAAAGATATCTATTCACTGACATCCGCTTATGACACACTAGATTGCATAAAAGGAGCATGAACATGCAGAAAGGCTACTGACAAAGTGAGAGGTTGATGAGGCTGACCAGGAAAAGAACTGCCTAGATAATTCTTGATGGCAGTTGTTAGCATCCCACTTAGTAAGTGAATCGACTTCATTTACTTCCGGTACGATGGGCGTGGAAGAATTATGGGCAAATTTTAAACACATTGTAAATCACGCATTGGACAAGTATGTGCTGAAAAAGTGGATCACGGATGGAAAAGACCCACCGTGGTTTAACAGCACAATTCAGAGAATGCTCAGGAAGCAAAGGCAGTTGCACTCTCGGTACAAGAAAGATCAGGAGAATGAGGACAGGCAAAAGTTAGTAGAGATTCATGCTGCTGTAAAAAGAGCAATGCACGAAGCATTCAACCATTACCACCGTCATACCTTAGCAAAAGATCTTGCTGAAAACCCAAGGAAATTCTGGTCTTACGTAAAATCGGTAAGCGGGTCGAAGGCTTCCATCCAGTCACTCACTGATCAGTCTAGTCTGGCAATGGAAGACAGCAAAACGAAAGCTGAAATTTTAAATTTAGCATTTGAGAAATCTTTCACGCAGGAGGATCATACAAACATACCGCCGTTTGAGTCTCGTACAGATTCTCATATGGAGGACATAGTGATAGACATCCCTGGGGTTGTGAAGCAGCTGAATGGGTTGAAAATAAATAAATCACCAGGTCCTGATGGGATTCCAATTCGGTTTTACAGAGAGTACTCTACTACATTAGCTCCTTACTTAGCTTGCAGTTATCGCGAATCTCTTGCCCAACATAAAGTCCCGAGCAACTGGAAAAAAGCACAGGTGATGCCTGTAAGTAAGAAAGGTAGAAGGACAGAGCCTCAAAATTACAGACCAATATCCTTAACATTACATGCTTGTCCCACTTCATATCGCTCTGCAATGTTACGCCCAAATATTTAATCGACGTGACTGTGTCAAGTGCTACACTACTAATGGAATATTCAAACATTACAGGATTCTTTTTCCTATTCATCTGCATTAATTTACATTTATCTATATTTAGAGTTAGCTGCCATTCTTTACACCAATCACAAATCCTGTCCAAGTCATCTTGTATCCTCCTACAGTCACTCAATGACGACACCTTCCCGTACATCAAAGCATCATCAGCAAACAGCCGCGCACTGCTATCCACCCTATCCAAAAGATCATTTATGTAGATAGAAAACAACAGCAGACCTACCACACTTCCCTGGGGCACTCCAGATGATACCCTCACCTCCAATGAACACTCACCATCAAGGACAACCTACTGGATTCTATTACTTAAGAAGCCTTCGAGCCAGTCACATATTTCGAAACCAATCCCATATGCTCGTGCCTTAGGAGTCTGCAGTGGGGCACCGAGTCAAATGTTTTCCGGAAGTCAAGGAATGTGGCATCCGTCTGATACCCTACATCCATGGTTCACAAGATATCATGTGAAAAATGGGCAAGTTGCGTTTTGCAGGAGCGATGCTTTCTAAAGCTGTGCTGATGCATGGACAGCAACTTCTCTGTCTCAAGGAAATTCATTATATTCGAACTTAGAATATGTTCGAGAATCCTGCAACAAACCGACGTCAAGCATATTGGTCTGTAATTTTGAGGATCCATCCTTCTACCCTTCTTACATACAGGCATCACCTGCGCTTTTTTCCAGTCGCTCGGTACTTTATGTTGGGCAAGATATTCACAATAAATGCAAGCTAAGTAAGGAGCCAACGCAGTAGAGTACTCTCTGTAAAACCGAATTGGAATTCCATTAGGACCTGGTTCAAAATGGTTCAAATGGCTCTGAGCACTATGGGACTCAACTGCTGTGGTCATAAGTCCCCTAGAACTTAGAACTACTTAAACCTAACTAACCTAAGGACATCACACACATCCACGCCCGAGGCAGGATTCGAACCTGCGACCGTAGCGGTCGTGCGGCTCCAGACTGTAGCGCCTTTAACCGCTCGGCCACTCCGGCCGGCAGGACCTGGTGATTTATTTATTTTCAACCCATTCAGCTGCTTCACAACCCCAGGGATGTATATTACTATGTCCTCCATACGGGAATCTGTACGAGACTCAACAGCGGTATGTTTGTATGATCCTTCTGCGTGAAAGATTTCTCAAATGCTAAATTCAAAATTTCACCTGCTGTCTTCTGTTTGCCGGGCCAGACTGAGCAGTGAGTGACTGGGTGGAAGCCTTCGACCCGCTTACTGATTTTACGTAAGACCAGAATTTCCTTGGGTTTTCAGCAAGATCTTTTGCTAAGATATGACGGTGGTAACGGTTGAATGCTTGGCACATTGCTCTTTTTACAGCAGCACGAATCTCTACGAACTTTTGCCTGTCCTCATTCTCCCGATCTTTCTTGTACCGAGAGTGCAACTGCCTTTGCTTCCTGAGCATTCTCTGAATTGCGCTGTTAAACCACGGTGGGTCTTTTCCGACCGTAACCCACTTTTTCGGCACATACTTGTCCAATGCGTGATTTACAATGTATTTAAAATTTGCCCATGAAGTTGATTCATTTACTAAGTGGGATGTTAACAACTGCCTATCTGCTCTTTCTAGTAAAAATACTCTCCTAGCCTTCTTGACTGACTTTTTAACTTTCGTAACCATAGTCGTAACGACAACATCATGATCTCTAATCCCTGTCTCAACACTTACACTGTCAATGAGGTTTGGTCTGTTTGTGGCTACCAGATCTAAAATATTTCCATTACGCATTGGCTGTCGATTTAGCTGCTCAAGACAATTTTTGGATAATGTGTTCAAAAGTAATTCACATGATGGCTTGTCTGTACCACCTGTAATGAATCCATAGACATCCCAGTCTATACTAGGTAGGTTGAAGTCACCTCCGACTAATATAGCATGATCCAGGTACTTCTGCGATACAGAATTTTGACTCCCTTTGAATGATTCTAGAACTGTCACGATGGAACCTGGTAGCCGGTAATAACACCCCACATTTAACTTTATTTCCCCTAGCCCTGTTAAACGTATCCAGATAACTTCACAATCACACTCTACTTCGACCTCAGTAGACACAATATTTTTGTCAACTGCAATGAAGACACCACCTCCTACAGTGTCCAGTCTGTCTTTCCAATGCACGTTCCAACCCTCACTACTTATTTCAGAACTTCCTATCTCAGGATTCAGCCAGGTCTCAGTCCCGAGAATAACTTGCACGCCACACGCTTCCTGGAGGGCAGTAAATTCAGGAACTTTATTCCAAACACTGAAAATTTACTGCTAATATCTTGATAGCTTAAGTGTCTTTACACTGAGCATGTCCTGATTTACCTGCCTGCACATCGACTGGTGAGTGTTCATCAGTACACCTCATACTACTGCCTAACCTAAGAAACCCCCATGTGCACGCCACAAGTACTCTGCTACCCAAGTAGCCACTTCCTTTGTGTAGTGCACCCCTGACCTATCTAGGGGCATCCTACAATTCCCCACCCAATAGCGCAAGTCTAGAAATCTGCAGCCAAGACTGCGGCCCCAAACCAAAGGACCCCGATCCACTCTGGGAACGATGCTGCAAATAGAGAGCTCTGCTTGCACCCTGCGTACGAGGCCAGCGGTCTTCACCAAATCCGCCAGCCACCTGTACAAACTAAGGATCGCCTCAGAACCCAAGCGACAGGCATCATTGGTGCCAAAGTGAGCAACTACTTGCAGATGACTGCACCCCGTACGCTTGACAGCCACAGGCAAGGCCGCCTCCACATCTTGGATGAGGCCCCCCAGCACACAAACCGAGTGCACGTTGGATTTCTTTCCAGCCCTGTACGCTTTTTCCCTAAGGGGCTCCATCACCCGCCTAACATTGGAGCTCGCAATAACCAGCAAGCCTTTGCCCCCGTGTGCCTGCTCGGGCCCTGCTGAAGGAGCGGCCACCTGCCCACTGACAGGACGAATGGGCGAGGCCAGCCGGACAGCCTCCACATTGACCCTCTGCCTCGAGCGACACAAACGCATTGCAGTCCGCCACTCAGCCTGAGGTGAGGGCAGCCCCAACGCGCCGGGTACACTAGAAGGTGCCTCAGCGGCTGAGTCAGTGGACGCAGCAAGCGACACCTGGGGTGTCTCAAGC
This sequence comes from Schistocerca serialis cubense, assembly GCF_023864345.2. Lineage (NCBI taxonomy): Eukaryota > Metazoa > Arthropoda > Insecta > Orthoptera > Acrididae > Schistocerca > Schistocerca serialis. The sequence continues at coordinate 223,548,167 of NC_064638.1, forward strand.
GACGTGCCAGACCCTCCGCTGTCGGTGCACCTCGAGTAAGCAGCCTGAAGGCGGCTGACCGTGGACAACAGCACGCTCAGCTGCTCGCGAACTGCGGCCAGTTCCTCCTGCGCCCGCACACAGCACGCACACACCCTATCCGTCCTACTGCTAATATCTAATGACTCTGTGAATTTATACTCTACGGCTATCAATAAGCAATATTCCTCCTCTCAAATATGAGAATACGCAAGGATTTTATGTAATTAAATATGCAAGCACACAAACACTCGGAAAGAAATTAAGAATCAAACTACAAAACAAATATGAAAGCTAAATATGAGACTCGCTACTGCACTGCTGCTGCACTGATACTTCACCAGAAGCTGCTCAAGGCTCAAGTTAGTCAGTCAGCCAGTTAGTTACCTGTTCCACAGATCATTTCAATGATTCTTTTATTGAAATGATGTGGAATGATTCAGTTTACTGGATATATATACATGTTCCTCCAGAAGAGGGAGCAATGCCATGAGCTGTGGTGCTTGCAGTGCAGTGTTGCTTTAACATTGCTGCCTCTCATACTGTGGGTCACCAGTGCAAACCTGATTGATTGAAATTATTTGTTATTTAGTATTAATAATGTCTATGAAGTTCCTGAAATAGCTTGTGTTTGCAAAGTTCATTTATTCTGGAATATCAGCAGTTTGTATAAATAGCCACACACTGTCCAGGAAGTCAGTTCTGTTGCAGCTGTACATTGTCTCTGTAACAATCGTAGCTTAAGTGCTAAATGTTGTACTTCACTGAGGACTCTGCCTTCAGATTTGCAAACAGGACTTAACGCATGACATCACAATCAACTCTACTGTGCAGCAGAAACATGATGGCAATGAAAACAATTTTTAAAAAAAATTAAACTAACAATGAGTCAATCCTGGTGTTACCAGTCAATTGTAATGTTCTCTGCACATCTTGCTGTCACATCTCTGATGTTGGTTAATTAGTTAGTTAGTTAGCCAGTTAGTTACCTGTTGCATAAATCATTTCAATAATTCTTTTATTGAAATGATGTGGAATGATTCAGTTTACTGGATATATATACATGTTTAGTGTTGGCATTAATGACAATGTCACTTTTCCTTTTCATTCTACTCATGAAACTAAACTGAAAAACAAGTTGGCAACCCCCCCCCCCCCCCCCCCGCCACCCCCCACATCAGCTTTGAAATAGCAATAAATTGGTAAACTAGGAAGAGTTGTCCAGGAGAAATGATTTTTGGTTAGATTTAAGGCTTGCTTTGTTGCTTGTCAGGCATTTTGTGTTATTGGGCAAATCATGACAAATTTTTGTTGTTGCACAATGAACGTCTTTCTGGGCCACTGACAGCTTTATTAATGGGCAATAAAAGCATTTTTTTCCTTTTATGTTGTAGATAAGGCCATCACCGTTCTTTGCAAATTGTGATGTATTATTTATGACACATTTCATTAGTGAATATACATATTTTGATGGTACTGTTCAAATGCCTAATTCCATGAACAATCACAAGTGAAAACCACTTATTATTCTTACTTCTTGTTTTTGTGAAATCAGTACTTTCTCTTTAAGTTATGAGTTACTCCAAGATGTTACTGATTGTAAATATACAAAATATGTAATGGTTTGATTCATTTGTTTTCAATACTACACAACACATGAAGAGCAAAAGTAGCTGAATTTAATTGTCTGAGGAGCTCAGTAATACACTTCTTCCAGTTCATGAAGAGCAAAAGTAGCTGAACTTAATGGTCCGAGAAGCTCAGTAATACACTTCTTCCAGTTCAAGTTTTCACCATATATACACCCAAAAATCTGGTGCATTCTACCCTATTTACTGACCCCTGTTCATGTTGTACATAAATTGTTGGTATAAAGACTAAATTCCGCCAAAACAGGTCATAAAGGCCCAACGGTACCGACTGACTATCATGTCTTCCTCAGCCCACAGGCATCACTGGACACGGATATGGAGGGGCATGTGATTTGAACACCACTGTCCCAGGTATATGTCAGTTTATGAGACTGAAAAATTGTTGGTATGACTGTTTATTGTACAGAACTGAATACAATGTGTTTCCTCAATATTTAAGGAGAGTCCATTTTCTGAGAACTACTTCATAGTTCTTTGAAAAACTTCGTCAACATAACATCTGTTCTGTCACTTTTTCTATAAAGGAATTTATTATAACACTAGTGTAATCCACAAAAATGTCAAGTGGATGGTCATTCACTGAAAACTGAACCCTGTGGAACTCCCCCAAGCCACTAAATTTTTTTTACCCTTCCGACATGATTCAGCACAACTTTTTGCATTCTGTTTAGTAAGTATGACACAAACCAGTTTTATAAAACTTGAGTTTTTCTAAGAAACTAACAAATCTACACATCAAATGCCTTGGGAAGATCACAAAAAATACCAGTTGGTATTTTATTATTTAAGGCTTATGTTGTTTGCTGAGTGAATGTACCAATAGCATTCTCAGTCATGCAACCCATTTGGAATCCAAACTGAGATACACTAAGTAGATTGTTTCTATTGAAACTTGAGTAAATTACTTTGTGGAATATTTTAGGAAAAAGATATCAAGAAGAAAATTGGATGATAATTATTTGAGTCTTTCTTGTCAGCTTTCTTATGAAGAGGTTTAATATTTGTGTAATTTAACCTGCCTGGAAAGATTCCCTGCGACAGTGATGCATCACATATATCAGAGTGATGCATTTCGTATATCATTAAGAACATTACTTATTAAGTTAGTATGACTTTTCAGAATTCTGTTTGGAATTCCATTAACAGTATATGAGCTTTTGTTTTTTAAGAATTTTTATAATTTTATCAATTTCAGTGAAAGATGTTGCTGCTACTTCTGGTTCTTTAACGTTTTGTGGAATGACATTTTTAATATATTCTCTTGCTTCTTCAGCTGAACTACTTAAACCTATCTTGTTTTCCCACTGTTGGCCATGGTTGAATACAGTACTTCATTTACTCAAGATGTCCACGTTACAGCTCTACTCTAAAGTATGCAGTACTTTAAGATCATTTTCTACTGCAACACTGTGTCCTGTTTGGTCTATATGCTTGTCTACAGCTGAATTGTTAGCTTTATTTATTCTGAAACAGTCAATATATGCTTTAAAACTGGTTTTAAAATTTCTGCCTGTTTGGCCAATGTAGTATTGGTATAATAACTGCATACCACTCTATAAATTCCTGATTTACTTAGTTTCTCCACAGGCTCGGAGATGTCATGTATCAGTTTCTTTTCAAGTTGTTGGTGGTGGCAAATGTGATTCTGATATCTTTCTCTTAAATGGCCACCATTTGTGGTATAATTATTTATGTAGGTTTTTGTATGTTGTGAGTGGTGGCCTTTCTAGTCATTTGTTTTTGTTTCTTGTTATGTGTTGTGAAAGTGCATGTATTTCACATTCGTCATTATTAGGTGCAACAGATTTCACTGTGTCCATTACTGTCTCATAGCCTGCAGCACTAAGTGGGAATATCTGTGTTCTGCTTAAGAAAACACTGAATGCAGCTCGTTTGTGAGCACTGGGATGTGTTGAGGTGTTATTCGTGACACTGTCTATGATTGTTAGTTTCCTGTGTACACTGAAGTTCAGGATCTGGTTTGAATTAATTATTGTCATGTATAAAAATTTACTTTGTTATCTTTCTTATATTCTACATGGAAGTGGACGTTTTTGTGTAAAATATTGAATCTCCTCAATGAAGCTGTTATTTCTTCTTTAGTGCCGTTATGTACTAAAAGTCTGTTTTCTACATATCTGCTGCAGCACGCAATTTTCACAATGATGTCACTGTTGTCCAAAAGTTTAGTTTCAAGATGGTTAATGAAAATTTCTGCAATTATTACACTGAGTGGACTCTGCACTGATAGTCCTACAGCCTTTTCATACATTCTGTCTCTGAATATGAAATAGCTGTTGGAGAGAATAAGATCTAATAATTCTATTAGCTCAACTATTTCAACTGTGGATATTGTTTGGTATTTTAATAAATTATATCTATCCTCTGACGGATATGCTGCTGTGTAAGTTTAAACACCATGGGAAATAAGCTTTGCATTTCCCCCCTAATCTGAATGAAGCTTTTTCGTATCTTTGTAGCCTGGATGGTACATTAGCAATTATAATTGGTCTGATGAGATACTACTTCTATGGGTTTTTGGTTGGGCCCATAATTGTGGAGCTAATGGCAGGGCCACTAAGAGATAGGACTGGGCCCAGGGCAAGATGTGTGACCCAGCCCCATCTCCAAATACAGCAAACCAATTTTATTGTTGTTTTAAAGAAGGTTTGACATGATTTAAACATAATGCAATTGCATGAATATTGGAATACACAAAAAGTGCTCACTGGAATGAAATACAGAATAAATACAATTTCTTATTAAACACTAAACATATATTTGTAAATGCAGTCAATCCCTGCATGACAGTGCACTGTACCAATATGTTCCAAAAAGCTCCACACACAAAAAATCAGTTTTCAGGGGGCCATAACTCGGATGCTACTGATCACAGAGATAAGGCATGAACTAACTATTTTGGATACCCCTTGGCCTGGTGCCCAGAGACAAGTGGTACATCTATCAGAGGAACTGGCTTACTGTAGATATCCTACAGTACAGGGTCAATATGTAAACATTAAATATTTTCTTCAATCCAGGAAAATTGAGCAAATCTCTTGAATCTTTTGCATTAGGTGTGATCTAGGGTGGACCTCAGGTGGCTTAAAAATCACCATTTGTTATTGGACGGTTCCTGAAAAAACCTCAAAAAAAACCATGATTTTTTGGTATGAAAAGTACCAGATGTGGGGACAATGATTTTTGGGTGTAAAAAGTACCTGTTGTGAGGATGCCACTCCAGTAATTTCTGTTCACACCAGATGGTCAAAAACTTTGTCATATGTTCGTGAGATGATATTTCTGGAAAACTTCAAAACATTTTTCTATATCATTATTCAATACCAAGATCCAAAGGCCCAAATTTGTCATACTTACACAGTGAAATATGGACATAATATCTGGTCTGATGGGTAAACATAGTTTTAACAGACCTTGTGGACACTTGTAAGAGTTCTAATGTTATCGCAAGGATTCTGAGGTCACCAAACTAAGTTTTTCATCAGCACTTTTCACCAATAAAACTTTATGACGCACTGTTTCTGTGTAATGGACACTTCATGCCTACACAAATATCACAAAGCAAATAATTTTCTATCAGCCTTATATTATGTACACTTATTTGTTGTTTATAATACATATCGACATTTATAAATGTGCTGAAGTATATAAATAAACTGTCAAAACTTAACTGACCTATAGAATTCCTTTTATATAATCTGTATATACTACTGTAGCAGGGAAAAGAGGAGGAGCACCGGAAAGATGGTCCTGTTGGAGCATAAAAGGAGGAATATATTCCTCCTAAAAATAATCTGAAATATAAGTGGGGATCTCCGGGCGGGGACTACTCAGGAGGACGCCGTTATCAGGAGAAAGAAAACTGGCATTCTACGGATCGGAGCGTGGAATGTCAGATCCCTTAATCGGACAGGTAGCTTAGAAAATTTAAAAAGGGAAATGGATAGGTTAAAGTTAGATATAGTGGGAATTAGTGAAGTTTGGTGGCAGGAGGAACAAGACTTCTGGTCAGGTGAATACAGGGTTATAAATACAAAATAAAATAGGGGTAATGCAGGAGTCGATTTAATAATGAATAAAAAATAGGAGTGTGGGTAAGCTACTACAAACAGCATAGCGAATGCATTATTGTGGCCAAGATAGACATGAAGCCTATGCCTACTACAGTAGTACAAGTTTATATGCCAACTAGCTCTGCAGATGATGAAGAAACTGAAGAAATGTATGATGAAATAAAAGAAATTATTCAGATAGTGAAGGGAGATGAAAATTTAATAGTCATGGGTGAATGGAATTTGGTAGTAGGAAAAGGGAGAGAAGGAAACGTAGTAGGTGAATATGGATTGGGGCTAAGAAATGAAAGAGGAAGCCGCCTGATAGAATTTTGCACAGAGCACAACTTAATCATAGCTAACACTTGGTTCAAGAATCATAAAAGAAGGTTGTATACATGGAAGAAGCCTGGAGATACTGACAGGTTTCAGATAGATTACATAATGGTAAGACAGAGATTTAGGAACCAGGTTTTAAATTGTAAGACATTTCCAGGGGCAGATGTGGACTCTGATCACAATCTATTGGTTATGAACTGTAGATTAAAACTGAAGAAACTGCAAAAAGGTAGGAATTTAAGGAGATGGGACCTGGATAAACTGAAAGAACCAGAGGCTGCACAGAGTTTCAGGGAGAGCATAAGGGAACAATTGACAGGAATGGGGGAAAGAAATACAGTAGAAGAAGAATGGGTAGCTTTGAGAGATGAAGTAGTGAAGGCAGCAGAGGACCTAGTAGGTAAAAAGACGAGGGCTAGTAGAAATCCTTGGGTAACAGAAGAAATACTGAATTTAATTGATGAAAGGAGAAAATATAAAAATGCAGTAAATGAAGCAGGCAAAAAGGAATACAAACGTCTCAAAAACGAGATTGACAGGAAGTGCAAAATGGCTAAGCAGGGATGGCTAGAGGACAAATGTAAGGATGTAGAGGCCTATCTCACTAGGGGTAAGATAGATACTGCCTACAGGAAAATTAAAGAGACCTTTGGAGAAAAGAGAACCACTTGTATGAATATCAAGAGCTTAGATGGAAACCCAGTTCTAAGCAAAGAAGGGAAAGCAGAAAGGCGGAGGGAGTATATAGAGGGTCTATACAAGGGCAATGTACTTGAGGACAATATTATGGAAATGGAAGAGGATGTAGATGAAGATGAAATGGGAGATACGATACTGAAGAGTTTGACAGAGCACTGAAAGACCTGAGTCGAAACAAGACCCTGGGAGTAGACAACATTCCATTAGAACTACTGACGGCCCTGGGAGAGCCAGTCCCGACAAAACGCTACCATCTGGTGAGCAAGATGTATGAGACAGGCGAAATGCCCTCCTTCAAGAAGAATGTAATAATTCCGATCCCAAAGAAAGCAGGTGCTGACAGATGTGAAAATTACCGAACAATCAGTTTAATAAGTCACGGATGCAAAATACTAATGCGTATTCTCTACAGATGGATGGAAAAACTGGTAGAAGCCGACCTCGGGGAAGTTCAGTTTGGATTCTGTAGAAATATTGGAACATGTGAGGCAATACTGACCCTACGACTTACCTTAGAAGCTAGATTAAGGAAAGGCAAACCTACGTTTCCAGCATTTGTAGACTTAGAGAAAGCTTTTGACAATGCTGACTGGAATACTCTCTTTCAAATTCTGTAGGTGGCAGGGGTCAAATACAGGGAGCAAAAGGCTATTTACAATTTGTACAGAAACCAGATGGCAGTTATAAGAGTTGAGGGGCATGAAAGGGAAGCAGTGGTTGGGAAGGAAGTGAGACAGGGTTGTAGCCTATACCCAATGTTATTCAATCTGTATATTGAGCAAGCAGTGAAGGAAACAAAAGAAAAATTCGGAGTAGGTATTAAAATCCATGGAGAAGAAATAAAAACTTTGAGGTTCGCCGATGACATTGTAATTCTGTCAGAGACAGCAAAGGACTTGGAAGAGCAGTTGAACAGAATGGACAGTGTCATGAAAGGAGGGTATAAGATGAACATCAACAAAAGCAAAACGAGGATAATGGAATGTTGTCGAATTAAGTTGGGTGATGCTGAGGGAATTAGATTAGGAAATGAGACACTTAAAGTAGTAAAGGAGTTTTGCTATTTGGGGAGCAAAATAACTGATGATGGTCGAAGTAGAGAGGATATAAAATGTAGACTGGCAATGGCAAGGAAAGCATTTCTGAAGAAGAGAAATTTGTTAACATCGAGTATTGATTTAAGTGTCAGGAAGTCGTTTCTGAAAGTATTTGTATGGAGCGTAGCCATTTATGAAAGTGAAACATGGACGATAACTAGTTTGGACAAGAAGAGAATAGAAGCTTTTGAAATGTGGTGCTACAGAAGAATGCTGAAGATTAGATGGGTAGATCATATAACTAATGAGGAGGTATTGAATAGGATTCGGGAGAAGAGAAGTTTGTGGCAAAACTTGACAAGAAGAAGGGATCAGTTGGTAGGACATATTCTGAGGCATCAAGGGATCACCAATTTAGTATTGGAGGGCAGCGTGGAGGGTAAAAATCGTAGAGGGAGACCAAGAGATGAATACGCTAAACAGATTCAGAAGGATGTAGGTTGCAGTAGGTACTGGGAGATGAAGAAGCTTGCACAGGACAGAGTTGCATGGAGAGCTGCATCAAACCAGTCTCAGGACTGAAGACCACAACAACAACAACAAGAAGTGGGGAACCTCATTCCAATAAAAATTTTGGCATGCAAACAAATTCATGCTTTTCTGTGCTGAAGGGGCGCAGCAGAGAGACAGTGGTGGTGGAAGAGAGAGGAGATAGTGCCAGTGGGAGAGAAAGAGAGGAGAGACAGTTTTGGCGGTGGTACAGAGAGAAAGTGTCAGTGAAAGAGAAAGAGAGATGATGACAATAGCAGTGGCAGCCAAAGAACAAGGAGATATTAATGGTCAGTGAGAGACAGAGGCAGTAAAAGGTATAGAGAGATGGATGGAGATACAAAGGGGAGGAGGAAAAGAGAGACACAACAGTGAAAATGAAAAATAGAGATGAGTTGACACCATACATAGGCTTGGAAGGTCTGGACCCTCCCAGAATGAGGAACTCCAACACATAAGCATATGGGCGGGGGGGTGGGGGGGGGGGGTGTACATCTTGGACAGAAATTATAAGCACTTGGATATAGCGGAAAATATAAGTTGGACCCTTCCTCTCCACCCAAGCCCCCTAGAATTTTTGTTCCAAGGTATGGTGGAGACAGTGGCAGTGACAAAGAAGGACAAAAAGAGACAGTCTAAGTAAGAGAGTATACAGTGTCAGCGGCATGGCAGAAAACTGATGTGACTTACAAACTTAAAAGTTTGGCTGCATGTGTAATTCAATAATGAACTACTGTAAGATGTATGTATGCCCCATTTAATTTTATTTTTTAAATTGGTTTAACTTAGTTTCACTTCACTTTAAACCAAATGGCTAAGTATTATACTGAACTGTGCTTTGACAAGAGAGCTGGTGCCAATAACTCTCAGACATGGAGAGTTCCATCCCCACTCACTCCATGGTGTGGCCACACAATACAGTAAATAGACATCAGTGCACTTGAATATGAAGTGCTGTGAGTCATGCAATGGGGAGCATATTATAACCTACTTGCCTATAACACTATCAATGGCCGTTTGCAAGCCTTTTGTTCATGAAATGCTTGAATCATAGCATCAAAGTCTTGCTGCACTGCCAAATTATATATACAGTTTCCAAGGTTCCAAAATCTCTTAGATGTTCATGGGTAGCTGATCTGATACAAATTTTAACATGAGACAGAGTGCTGAAAGACCTTTCAGCTTCAGATACAGTCATCAGAAGAGTGTAGATGTAGTGTAAAAGATGCACATACATTCATCTACTTTTGCAAACAAGCTTAAAATTTTAAACTCGTGCATCTTATTCAAGAGTTCTAGTGGTTCCAAGTTTGAAGTATGAGGTGTTTTCAAATACTTAATTTCTTCTAAATCTCTTGTGGGATCATAATGGTATTCATTGATAAATGACGTGCATGCCTCAGTGACCTGATTGTCAGTGATCTTTAAGTATGCCCATAAAACACAAAAGTTTCACCTAAACTCTTCATTGTTTTAATTGGATTTTTAAGTTAGACACTAGCCTATGAATAATGATTTAGAATACATTTATATTCAATAAATTTTCAATAAATTTTCTGAATTCACATTTGCCACTTCATTCCTGGCTTCAGTATGAAATGATTTCCACTTCTTAGAGTGCATAGCTGGACATTCAGGATCTATATTAACTGCACTAGCAATAACTTTTGCTCAGGGAGAATGGTGTCCCAATTTTTGTGAAGGTATTTTAAGTCAAAAGCAGCTCTAAAAGCAGCTTACCTCAACATCAATGTTAGCATTTCGAGCTTTAGTAATATGCTTCTGTAGTCAACTGATACTAACAACTTTAGTTAAAGTGATGCCATTATTAAACACTTGAATGATCCCACATAATCCAAAACACCAAGGAACACAGATCGTGTTTCAGCTGACAATTTAACTTACTGAGAGTTCCAATAGCAATGGTAATCCTATTCAGATGAGCTGCAAATGGTACTGAAATATCAACCAGAGCATTCTAATGGGAATCAGGCACAGAATATAATGAACTTCCAATAGTGTTTCATAACAGATGGACTCCTACTGAACAGATTGTATAGAAGATGAATCACTCTGAAGAATTTCTCTGCTTCATTATGACTCTCAGCTGCATGTACTCCACAAAAGGCTATGACAACCACACAGAGAAAATTTTGCAAGAGGATTTCACTGAAGAAAATGTGCCTGAGCTCCTTCGCCTTGAATACTGTTGGCAAAGCTACTAAATTATAATGACATTTCACAGCTACTTATGTGTACTTTTGTTGGGGAAATGTTTTGGTAGGATTTCCAACAACATTTAAAGAAAGCATATTTTTGAATCCGTCACAGGGTAGTTTTAGTGCATGATGTCTAAATAAACTATTGTGCACTCAAGACTAAACGTTGAATAGAACTGTATGTTACAATAGCAGATTGATTTTTGTCAACTTAGTGCCTTGGTGAGGGGTGGCTCCGGACCCTTGAGAAACTGTGCCCTCCATGAAACTTGGGCCCCGGGGATTTTGCCCCCCCCCCCCCCCCTCAATCAGGCCTGGCTATTGGCCCCATTACTGCACTAATCTTCGAGTTTCTTCCCTTATGTATAATGAATATGTTTTACTGGACCGTTTCTTTAGTTTTTCATTGAACTTCTGTATGGGATTGTGTGAGATTTTCTGAAATATTCACATTTGTCCATTATAAGTACTGTAGAACCTTAGCCAGCTTAAAGTATCAGTTTATTACCCTCATTAAACTTCTGGCTGATGCTTTAAGCAACTGGTTTCCCCTCTTTAGCAGCTTTTATTGGATCTTTGTTTAAATGGTACTTTGTAATTTATTAGCTTAGGGACTAATTACTGTTTCTTCATTTTTATTAACTATACCAAGATCAGCTGCCATTTTACTGAGCAAATGATGTCATTGAAGTTATTCTGAGTAAGTTCTGGTTAACAAGACACAAGGAGCCATAGAAATCGAGGTGTGGGAGTAACAGTGTTTTGATTGTGGTATACAGAATCTGGCAGATCCAATGCTCAACTCTGACTTTTGTAACTTAGTGTCAGTGCTCTTTGACATGTCTGCTTCAATGACTAACTAACAGTATATGCTCAGTATTAATATATATTTCTCAAGTTCTCAGCTCAATAAATATTGTTTCTTCACTAGCAACATTATATGCATGTCATTTATTGTGGCTGCAATACCCATGAGTGGTGAACCTGAGAAGAAGGACACCAAGCAGGTGGTTACCTGTGAAATGACAATGCTGGCAGCACCAGACCATGTTCTACCAGGACAGCAAACTGGTGATACGGTCAGTGCAAATACTGATCTCCGTATTCAATTGAGTCCAAATAGTGGATTTCTAACTGGACTACCAGCTTGCAAATCTTCTATTCTGTTCACAAATATTTTGCTCACTGTTGTCTTCATCTCAACTGCACCACAAAACAAAGTGGAGGTGCTACCATATTTGGCACAGTTATCAGATTTATGCTTTCGTATGCCAGAACTTTCTTTCACTGCATATGGCATTTTACGTGAAGAGTTACAGTTTGTACTGAATGTCAACCCTTTGGGTGTTCATGCAAAGGTTTTGGTGTTTTGACACTATTACATCTGAACAAAATAAATATCAACATATGAAAGACAGTGTTTGCAAAGAGTACAAAAATCTCAAGATCAATGCCTTCAACAAGCACTGCACAATGAACAAATCAGTGAAAATTCAAAACCTAAAATTATTAATGAGAAAAGTACACTTAGACTGAATATTAGTCTACAGATTTATACAAGGTTGTGTGTGTGTTTTCCTTTCTTATAGTCCGTTATAGTCCCTATTCTCTTCATACACGTTATAATATGGTATTTATAGTATTTTTTTTACACTCTTGTCCACATAGTACACATTCACACTCTTCATATGGTTCATGGAATTAGTTACTGACTAATATTTATGAGAAAAGTGTGCATTGTGAGTCTTGTTGTCACATGGATCTGGTTCTTACATTCTCTGCTCCAGCATAGGTGGTGTCTTGTTGAATTCGATGTCTGTCTCTTTCTTCGTCTGGTCCAAGATGTTAATCATTTCCTGATACAGTCATGTGGAATGTAGCCAGTGTTGTAATATAATGTACTCTATGAAATAAATATCATTCATGAGTTCATATTGAAGCCGGAATGAGACTGTTTTTCCCACTTGTAGTACCCATTTTATGAACATTCTCTCAACTTTTTCTATTCTTTTCATACAGCCAATTTTCCCATTTTCCAAATGATCTCTATTTCATGCATTATGTCTGGCACGTATATGAATGGGAACTACAACAATTAAAGGGCAGCTAAGCAAAGCTGCCAGAACCAGTGACATGACCCTCACTTCACATTGACAGAAGCTGCAGTTTAGCAACAATGAAGTTAACAGCATGACCCCTTCCATACATTACATACAAATACAGAAGAGGTACACTAACTTCCTGTTTGCTTTCCTTACTTCAGATAGTGCTCATGATGAGCCTGCAATTTTGGAGCACAACTCTCAGATCAAGCAAAAATCTAAATTAACAGCATTATGGGAAAATAAAGCTAAGGTATGATTTGAAAACTGGGAGTCACTATTTCAAACTGTGTTTGGTGAATAAGGAATTGGATGCCATTAAAATGGAACTTAAAAGATTACAAAAGGATCATACTCACCACCAACTACTATCAAAGACTTGCACAGTATATTCTGCAACTGATTCCCAGTTACTAACATCAAAAAGCAATAATGCAACATACAACATATGCCATCACAGCTAAACAACTCCTGGCCCTTTGATCGCACAGAAATCCTGCTGTTTAGCTCCTGACAAATATGCCACAGCAAAAAGGAAATTGATAAACTGCTACATGTGGGGATAATTTACAGTTCCACTGGCCCTGGGCACCACCAACACTCATGTGGTATAAAAGTGTTTTGATTGCTATGTATACTCCCTAGGAGATGCAAGGTGTATCTTTGATGTTTGGCAACTTAGCAGCAATGCTCTTCTGACATGTCTGTTACGCTGACTCACTACTGGCATGTGCTTAGTATTAATGTATATTTTTCAAATGTTCAATAAATATTATTTCTTCACCATAATCAGTACATACATATCATTTACTGTAGTTGAAATACCACAGAGGTAACTGAACACAACACAAGAAGACACACGTCATGAAAGTAAAGTGAATGATTATTTAAATTTTGTTTGTTAACATCACACTATCAAACAAAGTGAATATTGTTTAAATCTCAACAGCTCCCGCAATAGGATTCTCTTTCTCCACAGGATAACCACATCACATACCAAGACTGTAAAGAACAACTTTAATATCTATCTGTGTTTCAGTTAAGGTTTGTACTTCAAAACATGCCACTTCATTAAATAATTCAAATCAACAAAAATATTCTGACTAGTAGTGGTCACCAAAAAACCTTTTCATATTTTTGAAACAGTCATGGTCAGTTCTGTCAATATGGCTTTAAAATGAAAGATCACTGTGCATGATAACTTACATCCTCAACAGACTGGGGCTATGCCAATCGGGAATTGAAACACAGTGCGTACAAAGTCACAACACAATCATAAACAATTAGCTTTACCACATAATCAAAGATGAGTGATGTCAGGCATTACTGATAGTGAAATATTAATTAACAATGGATGAGCAAATAGTGCTTTATCCCTCTGTGGCTAAACCAGGCAGAATTTGATCCAAAATCTCTATCTCTGTTTATGAGGTCACTTGCTTGTTTTAATCTCAACAGCTCCCTCTATAATACTTTCACAGCAATTGGAAGTGCACGCCAGAATATCATATAGTTATATTCCAATGGATGAATGGTACCAAGGCAATGTACTGAGTGATGTATGACATGTGACAACAGAAGGGGATGCTGCAGACTCTGTCTTATACAAACCAATATCATCCTTCAAACACCCTAAAAGGGCTCAAATGTTAGATGGTTCTGTGTAGGGAATTCTACAATACACTCACTACTATGCACTATTATTGTTTAAATAGCAACAGCACCATGGCTGTACAACAGACATAGGCAGAATCTAAAAATTTCAAGGTAGTTATGAAAAGACCTCCAAATCTTCAGATTTTGCATACCCCTTTCATTATAAACCTATACTAGTAAATCAAATTTCCATAGCACAGCCATATCTGAACCACCTCTGCTCCCTCCACAAAATGATTTCATTATACAATTTCTATTGCCAAATCCCCATTTCTCAAACAGAAAGTCATCTCTAACAAACTCACTGTCAGTGGGATGTTAAGCCCTAATCTTCCTTCTTTCTTCCAATGTACAAGCCTTGACGCCCGAGAACTGGAAGAGTACTCCAAGCACCACCCAATTTACTTACTGTTTACTCTTTTTACTCTTTATGCATTGATAAGTGTTATATTTATATACTGGCTATGAGGTATAAATCCTCTAACAATGTAAAAAAAACTAAATAAATCTCTGCCCAAACAGGCCATTAAGGTCCAACGGCACTGAACAGCCATCATGTCATTCTCAGCCCACAGGCATCATTGAATGCGGATATGGAAGAGCACGTTGTCAGCACGCCTCTCTCTTGGCCGTATGACTGTTTACAACACTGGAGCTGCTACTTCTCAATTAAGTAGCTCCTCAGTTCACCTCATGAGGGCTGAGTGCACCCCACTAGCCAACAGTGCTCGGCAGACCAGATGGTCTCCCCTTCCAAGTGCTGTCCCAGTCCGACAGCACTTAACTTTGGAGCTTCGGAGATCTGATGGGAACTGGTGTTACCACCACGGCAAGGCCATTGGCAGCAATGTAAAAACTTCTGTCAATAAATATTAAAATCCTCCTGCTTCAAACAATTTTTCCTGTAACTAATAATTTTGTCTTGAGCGTTATTATTTACAGGATTAACATCTTCTGCTCTCACTTCTCATCTCCTGTTCATTAGCCAACAAGCTTCTTTTTCTTTTCTTCTTTTTTTCCAGCCACCAAGAGTGCATACCAAGACAGAGAACACACGTGTTTTATCTCCCTAGATGTAAACAGAATACCTGATGACAATCTGAAGATTAAACTGGTTGTGAATAAAGAAGTATTTCTTAGTATTAAATTAGGAAATTTTTAAATAAACTACGACATTTTTAAATACAAGATAGGCCACAATCATCATAAAATATAATGTTTTCCTAACGGTACTCAATGTTAATCTTAGAAAAGTACACAATTTTCAGTATGATTTATCTTAGGCTTGCAAACTCAGTGTTCATTGAAAGGATAAAAGGCTTCACTTACACAAATAAAATGAAAGCACAGATATGCCCTTCCGCATTACAATATCTTGACACAAAAGAAATGAGATTGTTTGCAATACTTAGGAGAAATTTGTTGTGATGTATTACAATGAGACTGCTTTTTCACCTTTAACTGTGGCAAGTTTCATCAAAACCTAACTATATCCCAGTAGTTAGGCAGTTTACTAAACATGTGTTCTTGTGCTCTGCGGGGAGATGAAAACAGCGAAACTTCTGGATAACATCACAGAAAATTACACAAAAAAATGTTTTGACCAGTGCAGGTAACAAATGGTGGTATATGAGAACTCAAATAATCTTATTTTCACTATTTCAACCATACGGGTGAGAAGTGTAGGGCCCCTCTAGTTGGGTCAGGGTGCACTACACTTCAGATGCTCTTGCCCAGGTAGCTGACCATGTGTGGAGATGCACACAAGTTTTTTTTAAAGAGACTCACTACTCAATCCAGATAATGGTAGATGAAGGAGACTGCAAGGTGTTAGTGTAAGATCTAAAGAAATGCTCCCTCATCTCCATCCCACAGATAGCATTATGAAAATTATAATGATCAATTGCTGAAGCATTTGTAATGAAGGGCCAGATTTTGAAGCAATCTAAAGTTACAGATTCCACTTAATATTAGGTACTGAAAAGAGTCTAAGATTTGAAAATGACAGTTGTGTGATATTTTGGGCAAACCTAAGTGTATATCAAAATAGGCTAATTATAAATGGAAGTGGTATATTCATCACAGTACACAAGAAACTCAGATCTGCTGAGATAGAAACTGAATCTGTAAGTGAGATTGTTTGCACAAGACTCAGTATCCAAGGTGAACATAAACTTACAACTGGGTGGTTCTATCAACCAGCGGCCTGTCCTTAGACGTGACCAAAAACACTGGAGAGAACCTCAGCTTGATATGACCTCCAATCATGCTGTAATCACTGGAGGAGATTTAAATCATCCAACAATCAACTGGGATAGTTACAGTTTCATAAGGGGGGGGGGGGGGGGGGGGGGGGAGACAAGACATTCTGAGAACAACATTAAATGCTTGCTCTTAAAAATACTAGAACAAATAATTCTGAAGCTCACTCATGACTGAAATATATTATACATAATGACAGCATACAGACATCACCTCTTTCAGGATATCCACAATGAAAGTGGTATCAGTGAACACTATGCCACTGTTGTAACATGATTACCAAAATACCAACTACATCTGCATCCAATTGTAACAGTTATTAACGTTTCTTCCTATTCCACTAACATATGGTGCGTCAGAAAAATGTTTGTTTAAATGCTTCTGTGCATGCTGTAATTAGTGTAATAATCTTCTCACAATCCCTAGGTGACTATACGCAGATGGTTGTAGTATATTTCTACAGTAATCATTTAAAGCTAGTTCTTGAAATTTTGAAAGTAGGCTTTCTCTGGATAGTTTACATCTATCTTCAAGAGTCTTCTTGTTCAGTTTTGTGAGCACACGTCAAACAAACCAGTGACCATTCATGCTGCCCTTCTCCACATGCGTTCAATATCTCTGTTAATCCTATTTGGCCTGGGTTCCACACACTTGAGCAATATTCTAGAATGGGCTACATGAGTTATTTGTAAGCAATCTCCATTGTAGAGTGATTGCATTTCCCTGGTATTCTACCAATAAACTGAAGTCTTCCACCTGCCTTACCCGCAACTGAGCCTATGTGATCATCCATTTTGTATCACTACAGAGTGTTACACCCAGGTATTTGTACGAGTGTAGCTCACTGATCTTATTGTCATAGGACAGTACATTTGTTTTGATGTATTAATTGCGTAATTTTACATTTCTTTTTTAAAGTAAGTTGCAAATCGTTGCACCACTGTGAAGTCTTATCAAGATCTGACTGAATATTCATGCAGCTTCTTTCAGACAGTACTTCATTATAGATAACTGCATCGTTTGTAAAAAGTCTCAGTTTACTATTAATATTGTCCCACAAGGTCATTAATATACAACATGAACAGCTAAGGTCCCAACACATTTCCCTGGGGCACACACAAATTTACTTCTACATCTGTCAATGTCTCTCCATCCACAATAACATGCTACACTATCCCTACCAAAAAAATCCTCAATCCATTCACAAATTTCACTTGGTATCCCATATGATTGAACTTCTGACAAAAAGCACACATGTGGTACTAAAACAAGTAGAATGATTCATATGTTCAGTAAACTAGATAAAGGGGCAATAATGTCATTTGCCAAGGAGGAGCTTGAAACATTCAGTCTACAGCAGAGATTGGTTACTAAACATTCATGTGATCCATTCTTGAACGTAGTTCAATTGTTTGGTTCCATACTAAATAAGACTAAAATAATATGTTAAACATATGTGAAGAAAGGTGCCATGAATGATCACATGTTGGATCTACATGGCATAAAGGAAATGGTGTTCATACCCTCTAAGACAGATGTCAACTAGCCCATGAAAGCATACTTACAACATGTACGAGTATACTACAGCCCCCTATGTATAGTTTCTGTGGGGGTGGCAAAGACAAGATTAGACTAATTACAGTGCGCATACACAGAAGTTTTTATCAGTTATTCTTGCTGTGCTATACATGAACAGAATAGCAAGGACCCTGAACACATGCAGTGAACCTAACAGTGGTTTGCAGAGTACAGATGCTGAGGCATATACGAGGGCCGTTCAGAAAGTAACCTCCGGTTGATTTAAAAAAATACACCAAGTTAAATAAAAATATTTTAATATATACATCTTACAACTACATCTTTGCACTATTTTTCTACATAGTCTCCATAGCGATTGAGGCACTTATCGTATCTCTTCACAAGCTTTGAAATTCCTTCTGCATAAAAATCACCCGCTTGTGCCTGGAGCCAGCCTGTGACCGCATCTTTGAGCTCTTCGTCGTCATCAAACCGCTGTGACCCGAGCCATTTCTTCAAATGCATGAAGAGGTGATAATCACTTGGCGCCAGGTCTGGGCTGTAAGGTGGATGGTTGATAACGTCCCACTTGAAGGACTCAAGAAGGGCCGTTGTTCTGCGAGCAGAGTGAGGACGGGCGTTATCGTGCAAAAAAACGATACCGGAAGTCAGCATACCACGGCGTTTGTTCTGTATAGCCCGTCGTAACTTTTTTATTGTTTCACAGTACACGTCTTGATTAATGGTCGTACCACGTTCCATGAATTCAACCAACAACACCCCTTTGGCATCCCAAAACACCGTTGCCATCAGTTTTCTGGCAGAAAAATCTTGCGAGGCTTTTCTTGGTTTGGTAGGCGAATTTGAATGTGCCCACATCTTTGATTGTTCTTTTGTCTCAGGGTTCACGTACTTAATCCAGGTTTCGTCACCGGTCACGATTCTGTTTAACAATGGTTCTCCTTCGTCCTCATAACGTGACAGAAAGTCTAATGCAGAGGCCATTCTTTGAGTTTTGTGGTGGTCGGTAAGAATTTTGGGCACCCATCATGCACAGAACTTACGGTAACCCAATCTTGCTGTCACTATCTCGTACAAGAGAGTCTTAGAAATCTGTGGAAAACCAGTAGACAACTCCGACATTGAGAAACGTCGATTTTCACGAACTTTTGCATCAACTGTCTGAACGAGTTCGTCAGTCACCAATGATGGTCTACCACTCCTCTCTTCATCATGAACGTTTTCTCGTCCACTTTTAAATAAACGTACCCATTCACGGAAAACTCCTTCACTCATAACTCTTGGTCCGTACACGGCACAAAGCTCACGATGAATAGCTGCTGCAGAATATCCTTTGGCTGTAAAAAAACCTTATGACAGCATGCACTTCACATTTGGCAGGGTTTTCTATTGCAGCACACATTTCAAACTGCCACAAAAACTAAACTAGCGCAGGTACGACGTTCACTCGACCACGGCTTGATGCCGACTGACCTGTAGAGTGCGTGAACACACAGATGGCGTCGCTACTCCCCCCACAACCCGCACTGTGACCAATCGGAGGTTAATTTCTGAACCGCCCTCGTATATGTAAGTGAACATATCTGGCAGGTACACAAATTTTCTAAATAGTCTCACAATCATATACGAGTGATGGACATCATATCACAACTACATGGGCTCCACCTTTTGATTTTTGATGATAGTAGGTGAAAAGCTAGATCTTTAATATTTTCTGAAAGTGCCAAATACGCCATTTAAAGTAAAAAAAAAAAAAAATTGAGATGTTTAATTATAATATTTACATATAATGTAACTATACTAAAAATGTATCCTTTATCCTGCTAAGAAATTGCTTTACTTACCAATCAATGGAACCAAGCATCCAATATACTAGAGGAAAATAAGATATCGAGTCAAGGAAAGCAATATCTGGTCTTCGTTCCAGCAGTAAAATGATGGGGTTCAGTGAAGTTTTGGAACGAAAGTGAGCTCGAAGAGGAATTATAAAATTGTAAATTCCATTGGATGCATAATCAGCAGCTAATATTATTGTCTTATTTTGCCAGTTATACTCTTTGGCATTTCTATAGCTGCAGTGTTCACAGACCTAGAAACAGAATATGAAAGCAATTAGTCTCATAAAATGGGTGAACAATTTTACTGTTAAAGTTTATTCCAAATATGAAAAATCAGCATCAGAGAAATTGCAAAAATCTTATGATGGTGACATTTGATATCACTGACACTGCACTGACTGTAAAGCTCTAGAATTAAAGCATGCCGTTTTTACAAAATATATGTGGAGGATGACACTCTGGGAGCACCACTAGTTAATCACAGTGCATTGGTGTTGTCATGATCGTTTCATTTCATCTTCATCGATGCACAAGTAGCCAAAGCAGCATCAAATAAAGGGGCTTGCACAGGCAGTCAGACAACGCCAGAGGGGTACTATTTAGTGTGGAAATTTTCTGTCAGGTCTGCCACACAATGTGTCCATGGCCCAATGAACACATTTAGAGGGGTGGCAGCTCTCTTAATTCTAAACAAGTAAACTATATTTTGTGATGAGTTTCTATGGCTTACAGAGGGTTGCCGCAAGTTTCCCAAAGTGATATTCCCTAATTTCCAGACGGTATTAGCATTTGTTTCTAACAAATTTAGAGATCTAAAGTGCAAGTAAAGAGGTAAGTTGACAAAAAAAAAGCAAGGACTTCTGTATTTCTGAACACATTGTTGTTGTTGTTGTGGTCTTCAGTCCTGAGACTGGTTTGATGCAGCTCTCCATGCTACTCTATCCTGTGCAAGCTTTTTCATCTCCCAGTACCTACTGCAACCTACATCCTTCTGAATCTGCTTAGTGTATTCATCTCGTGGTCTCCCTCTACGATTTTTACCCTCCACGCTGCCCTCCAATACTAAATTGGTGATCCCTTGATGCCTCAGAACATGCCCTACCAACCGATCCCTTCTTCTGGTCAAGTTGTGCCACAAACTTCTCTTCTCCCCAATCCTATTCAATACTTCCTCATTAGTTACATGATCTACCCATCTAATCTTCAGCATTCTTCTGTAGCACCACATTTCGAAAGCTTCTATTCTCTTCTTGTCTAAACTATTTATCGTCCATGTTTCACTTCCATACATGGCTACACTCCATACAAATACTTTCAGAAATGACTTCCTGACACTTAAATCAATACTGGATGTTAACAAATTTCTCTTCTTCAGAAACGCTTTCCTTGCCATTGCCAGTCTACATTTTATATCCTCTCTACTTCGACCATCATCAGTTATTTTGCTCCCCAAATAGCAAAACTCCTTTACTACTTTAAGTGCCTCATTTCCTAATCTAATTCCCTCAGCATCACCCCACTTAATTAGACTACATTCCATTATCCTTGTTTTGCTTTTGTTGATGTTCATCTTATATCCTCCTTTCAAGACACTGTCCATTCCATTCAACTGCTCTTCCAAGTCCTTTGCTGTCTCTGACAGAATTACAATGTCATCGGCGAACCTCAAAGTTTTTATTTCTTCTCCATGAATTTTAATACCTACTCCGAATTTTTCTTTTGTTTCCTTTACTGCTTGCTCAATATACAGATTGAACAACATCGGGGAGAGGCTACAACCCTGTCTTACTCCCTTCCCAACCACTGCTTCCCTTTCATGTCCCTCGACTCTTATAACTGCCATCTGGTTTCTGTACAAATTGTAAATAGCCTTTCGCTCCCTGTATTTTACCCCTGCCACCTTTAGAATTTGAAAGAGAGTATTCCAGTCAACATTGTCAAAAGCTTTCTCTAAGTCTACAAATGCTAGAAACGTAGGTTTGCCTTTCCTTAATCTTTCTTCTAAGATAAGTCGTAAGGTCAGTATTGCCTCACGTGTTCCAGTGTTTCTACGGAATCCAAACTGATTTTCCCCGAGGTTGGCTTCTACTAGTTTTTCCATTCATCTGTAAAGAATTCGTGTTAGTATTTTGCAGTTGTGACTTATTAAGCTGATAGTTCGGTAATTTTCACATCTGTCAACACCTGCTTTCTTTGGGATTGGAATTATTATATTCTTCTTGAAGTCTGAGGGTATTTCGCCTGTTTCATACATCTTGCTCACCAGATGGTAGAGTTTTGTCAGGACTGGCTCTCCCACGGCCGTCAGTAGTTCCAATGGAATATTGTCTACTCCGGGGGCCTTGTTTCGACTCAGGTCTTTCAGTGCTCTGTCAAACTCTTCACGCAGTATCGTATCTCCCATTTCATCTTCATCTACATCCTCTTCCATTTCCATAATATTGTCCTCAAGTACATCGCCCTTGTATAGACCCTCTATATACTCCTTCCACCTTTCTGCTTTCCCTTCTTTGCTTAGCACTGGGTTTCCATCTGAGCTCTTGATATTCATACAAGTCGTTCTCTTATCTCCAAAGGTCTCTTTAATTTTCCTGTAGGCGGTATCTATCTTACCCCTAGTGAGATAGGCCTCTACATCCTTACATTTGTCCTCTAGCCATCCCTGCTTAGCCATTTTGCACTTCCTGTCGATCTTGTTTTTGAGACGTTTGTATTCCTTTTTGCCTGTTTCACTTCCTGCATTTTTATATTTTCTCCTTTCATCAATTAAATTCAATATTTCTTCTGTTACCCAAGGATTTCTACTAGCCCTCGTCTTTTTACCTACTTGATCCTCTGCTGCCTTCACTACTTCATCCCTCAAAGCTACCCGTTCTTCTTCTACTGTATTTATTTCCCCCATTCCTGTCAATTGCTCCCTTATGCTCTCCCTGAATCTCTGTACAACCTCTGGTTCTTTTAGTTTATCCAGGTCCCATCTCCTTAAATTCCCACCTTTTTGCAGTTTCTTCAGTTTTAATCTACAGGTCATAACCAACAGATTGTGGTCAGAGTCCACATCTGCCCCTGGAAATGTCTTACAATTTAAAACCTGGTTCCTAAATCTCTGTCTTACCATTATATAATCTATCTGATACCTTTTAGTATCTCCAGGGTTCTTCCATGTATACAACCTTCTTTCATGATTCTTAAACCAAGTGTTCGTTATGATTATGTTGTGCTCTGTGCAAAATTCTACCAGGCGGCTTCCTCTTTCATTTCTGTCCCCCAATCCATATTCACCTACTATGTTTCCTTCTCTCCCTTTTCCTACACTCGAATTCCAGTCACCCATGACTATTAAATTTTCGTCTCCCTTCACAATCTGAATAATTTCTTTTATTTCATCATACATTTCTTCAATTTCTTCGTCATCTGCAGAGCTAGTTGGCATATAAACTTGTACTACTGTAGTAGGTGTGGGCTTCGTATCTATCTTGGCCACAATAATGCGTTCACTATGCTGTTTGTAGTAGCTTACCCGCATTCCTATTTTCCTATTCATTATTAAACCTACTCCTGCATTCCCCCTATTTGATTTTGTGTTTATAACCCTGTAGTCACCTGACCAGAAGTCTTGTTCCTCCTGCCACCGAACTTCACTAATTCCCACTATATCTAACTTCAACCTATCCATTTCCCTTTTTAAATTTTCTAACCTACCTGCCCGATTAAGGGATCTGACATTCCACGCTCCGATCCGTAGAACACCAGTTTTCTTTCTCCTGATAACGACATCCTCTTGAGTAGTCCCCGCCCGGAGATCCGTATGGGGGACTATTTTACCTCCGGAATATTTTACCCAAGAGGACGCCATCATCATGTAATCATACAGTAAAGCTGCATGCCCTCGGGAAAAATTACGGCTGTAGTTGCCCCTTGCTTTCAGCCGTTCGCAGTACCAGCACAGCAAGGCCGTTTTGGTTATTGTTACAAGGCCAGATCAGTCAATCATCCAGACTGTTGCCCTTGCAACTACTGAAAAGGCTGCTGCCCCTCTTCAGGAACCACACGTTTGTCTGGCCTCTCAACAGATACCCCTCCGTTGTGGTTGCACCTACGGTACGGCTATCTGTATCGCTGAGGCACGCAAGCCTCCCCACCAACGGCAAGGTCCATGGTTCATGGGGGGGGGGGGGGGGGGGGGCACTGAACACATTATTAAGTCCAATTTTGAACGAACAGCAAGTTATTGTCAGCACCTCTGTATTTATTAATGAGTTAACTTGAATTTTGAATTAACAGAAAAAAAAACATAAAAAGCATATGTTGCATAACATAAAAATTAAGTTCAAAAATAAGAATGACAACAACAGAGTATGTACAGTGACTTTTCCTCTGCAAATAATACTCATCATTCTGCCAGTTAATAAAAAGTCAAACAACCAATTAAAATCAATCAATGAAAACCACTCAAAACTTCTTTCTGAGAGAATCAATCTCTTCATCAATTCCATTCGGTTCAGTGGCTCTCAGGCAGTATCCATGACTTTTTGGCCTTCAGTTCATTAACCTGCTGGATAATTTCCCTGTAGCTCTCTTAGCTTCTTCATCCTCTTCACATTGCTTTAAAGCCTCATCATACTGATCATGAGCACAGCGATAGTCCCAAATTGTTCTCTTGTTAACGTCAATTTTGAAGACATCGCCAGCTGATTTCACCTATCATATACCTGATGCACCCATGGTCTAGGGGTAGCGTCTTTGATTCTTAATCAAAACGTCTTCAGTCCCAGGTTCGAATACCGCCGCTGCTTAGATTTTGATTAATAATCAACATTGGTAGCCGAAGACTTCCGGCATACGAAGTCGCCCCTCATTGTCCCAACAGCCTTGTCAAAAAGGGCAGAGGAGCGGGCAGAAGTTCAGGGTACACTCTTGTCCTAGGGGTGGGAAATTGCCCCTAAAGGTGGAAGAATCAGCAACGATCAACAGCATGCGGATGCAGAAGGCAATGGAAACCACTGCACTAAAGATACATAATGTGTATCCAGAAGACATGTGGTCTGCAATTGAATAAGTGTCATGAAGATCTCTCCATTGACAAAAGATTCTGGAATAGTCTCCCATTCGGATCTCTGGGAGGGGACTGCCATGGAGAAGGTTACCATGAGAAAAAGATTGAATAATCAATGAAAGGATAACATTCTATGAGTCGGGGCATGGAATGTCAGAAGCTTGAACATGGTAGGAAAACTAGAAAATCTAAAAAAGGAAATGCAAAGGCTCAATCTAGATATAGTAGGGGTCAGTGAAGTGGAAAGAAGACAAGGATTTCCGGTCAGATGAGTATAGGGTAATATCAACAACAGCAGGAAATGGTTTAATGGGAGTAGGATGTGTTATGAATAGGAAGACAGAGTGTGTTACTGTGAACAGTTCAGTGATAGGCTTGTTCTTATCAGAATCGACAACAAACTAACACTGACAATAATAGTTCAGGTATACATGGCCAATGTCACAAGCTGAAGATGAAGAGATAGAGAAAGTATATGAGGATATTGAAAGGGTAATACAGTATGTAAAGGGATATGAAAATCTAGTAGTCATGGGAGACTGGAATGCAGTTGTAGGGGAAGGAGTAGAAGAAAAGGTTACAGGAGAATAAAGGCCTGGGACTAGGAATGAGAGAGGAGAAAGACTAATTGAGTTCTGTAACAAGTTTTTGCTAGTAATAGTGAATACTCTGTTCAGGAATCACAAGAGGAGGAGGTATAGTTGGAAGAGGCCAGGTAATACGGGAAGATTTCAGTTAGATTACATCAGGGTCAGACAGAGATTCCGAAACCAGATACTGGATTGTAAGGCATACTCAGCAACAGATATAGACTCAGATAACAATACAGTAGTGATGAAGAGCAGGCTGAAGTTTAAGACGTTGATCAGGAAGAATCAATACACAAAGAACTGGGATATGGAAGCACTACTGGATGATGAGATATGGTTGAAATTCTCTAAGGCTATAGATACAGCAATAAGGCACAACTCAGTAGGCAGTACAGTCGAAGAGGAATGGACATCTCTGAAAAGGGCATCACAGAAGTTGGGAAGGAAAACGTAGGTACAAAGAAGGTAACTGCAAAGGAACTATGGGTAACAGATGAAATACTTCAATTGATCGGTGAAAGGAGAAAGTGCAAAAATGTTCTGGTAAACTCAGGAATACAGAAATACAAGTCACTGAGGAATGAAATAAATAGGAAGTACAGGGAAGCTAAGACGAATTGGCTCCAGGAAAAATGTAAAGACATCGAAAAAGAAATGATTGTCAGAAGGACAGACTCAGCATACAGGAAAGTCAGAACAGCCTTTGGTGCCATTAAAAGCAAAGGAGAGAGTGGATAGGTGGAAACAATACTCTGAAAGCCTCTATGAAGGGGGAGATTTGTCTGATGTGACAGAAGAAGAAATAGGACTCGATTTAGAAGAGACAGGGGATCCAGTATTAGAATCAGAATTTAAAAGTGCTCTGGAGGACTTAAGATCAAATAAGGCAGAAGGGATAGATAACATTCCCTCAGAATTTCTAAAATCACTGGGGGGGAAGTGGCAACGAAATGACTATTCACATTGGTGCGTAGAATGTATGAGTCTGGCGACATACCATCTGACTTTTGGAAAAGCATCATCCACACAATTCTGAAGATGACAAGAGCTGACAAGTGCGAGAATTATCGCACAATCAGCTTAATTGCCCATACATCCAAGTTGTTTACAAGAATAATAAACAGAAGAAAGGAAAAGAAAACTGAGGATGTGCTAGATGACGATCAGTTTGGCTTTAGGAAAGGTAAAGGCATGAGAGAGGCAATTCTAACACTGTGGTTAATAATGGAAGCAAGACTAACGAGAAATCAAGACACATTTATAGGATTTGTTGACCTGGAAAAAGCGTTCGACAATGTGAAACGGTGAAAGACGTTTGAAATTCTGAAAAAAGTAGGGGTAAGCTACAGGGAGAGATGGGTCATATACAATATGTACAACAGCCAAGAGGGAATAATAAGAGTGGGTGACCAAGAATGAAGTGCTCATATTAAAAAGGGTGTAAGACAAGGCTGTAACCTTTCACCCCTACTGTTCAATGTGCGCATCGAGACAGCAATGATGGAAATGTAAGAAAGGTTCAAGAGTGGGATTAAAATTCAAGGGAAAGGATATCAATGACACGATTCACTGATGACATTGCTATCCCGAGTGAAAGTGAAGAAGAATTACATGATATGCTGAACGGATTGAACAGTTTAATGAGTACAGAGTATAGATTGAGAGTAGATCGAAGAAAGATGAAGGTAATGAGAAGAAGCAGAAGTATGGAACAGCAAGAAACTTAACATCAGGATTGATGGTCACGAAGTGGATGAAGTTAAGGAATTCTGCTACCTACGCAGCAAAATAGCCAATGACCAACATAGCAAGGAGGACATCAAAAGCAGACTAGCAATGGCAAAAAGGGCATTCCTGGCCAAGATAAGTCTACTAATATCAAATATCGGCCTTAATTTGAGGAAGAAATTTCTGAGAACGTAAGTCTGAAGTAGAGCATTGTATGGTAGTGAAATATGGACTGGGAAAACTGAAACAGAGGAGAATCAAAGCATTTGAGATGTGATGCTACAGACAAATGTTGAAAATTAGGTGGACTGATAAGGTAAGGAATGAGGAGGTTCTGCGCAGAATCAGAGAGGAAAGTAATATGTGGGAAACACTGATAAGGAGAAGGGACAGCATGATAGGACATCTGTTAAAACATGAGGGAGTGACTTCCAAGGTACTAGAGGGAGCTGTAGAGGGCAAAGACTGTATAGGAAGACAGAGATTGGAATACATCCAGCAAATAATTGAGGACATAGGTTGCAAGTGCTAATCTGAGGTGAAAAGGTTAGCACAGGGGAGGAATTTGTGGCGGGCAGCATGACTACCAATGACCTGGTTGGTTAGTTGGCTATCATACACTATTAATGAAAAAACCTTGTTCTACAGAGGCTTGACCGTGGCTCAGAATGAGAACCTCGTCAATCTTGAAGACATCACCATCCGATTTGAGCCATAATATACTTGATGTATGACTAACAATGACCTGGTTTATTATGTGACAAACATACACTCTTTATTAATGGAAAAACCTTGCTCTACAAAGGCTTGATCATGGCTTGGAATGAGAACCTTTTGAAGAATGCTATACAATTGCTCACAGGTGATGTCACCATCAAATAAGTCTTTCCAAAAGTGATCGATTCTCATTTCTCTTGTAGCTAAAAATTCTGGCTTATCAAGAAGTTGTGTGAATTCTTTCTCAGCTTTATTAAAGTCTTTAGCACTCATCCAAATCTATGAACAGAATTTCTTCAAGGTATTTGAGATTCTCTTGTTGCTAGTTTTTGGGCTGCTAATAATCAGAGCTGGACCACAAAGGCTTATGTATCTACAGATACATCGCCATTCCAAAGGCAACTTTAGATGGAGGTTTGAGAACATTCTGGTCACCAAGTTCCTGTACTTGGGTGTGAAAGTTAAAATACCTTTGGCAGGCACTTTAAGCTTTCTAAACTCAGACTGTACAGCATGACCTAAGTTAATTTCTTTGGCAGGAATAAGATGAGCTTCATCATGAAGTTTTATATCACATAGTAATTTCACAGCAGAAAACCCATCAAGCTTAAATACTAAGGACACCACATCAGCAGGAATAGAAGACAAAGCATTGTACAAGAAAGGTGCCATGAAGGCCACACATTAGAATTACTTCAAAAAGGGTGTGACCTGTCCTGAAACAAAGCCAACAAAAGATATTTTTGCCAGAAGCAGAGGATTTTTGAGGTACACCATTCACTGGCTATAAGTATCTGTCTAAATCTTGTGCTCTTTTACTATGTCTGTGTACATCTTTGGAAAGAGGACGATTTTTACATCCCAATTGGTCACATCCTCATTTTCCAGCCGCAGCGGACTAAAACTCTTTAGAGAAGGACAGTTTTCTGGGGTTACTAAATCTTTTATAAAATCAGCTCTTCTTGCAGGTACGTTCTTCAACATACTACAAATTGATCTCAGAAGAGGTACAATGCCCCAGTCAGTCTTTCAGGCTGCATTATTGAAACTCTGGTGAACTGGATGGAGATCATAAGATCCTATATCAATATAAGTTGATGCAATGTACTGAATAATGTTCTTCAGTTCAAGGTGCAAGTCCTACTAGAATGCCAAGTTGACATTTGGCCCATCCACTGATACTTGAACCATCTAGGTAAGATTCAGGACAGATGTTTCTTTCTTAACACCATCCAATATATTGGCAGCAGTGGAGTGGCCTTAAAAGCAGATGAAAAGTAGTTCATTTCCACCCATTTGTTTACTCTGTGCCAAAATCTAACAGCAATATCCATTTGCTGTAGCTCAACCACACTGTTGAGGCTCTCATCAAATGAGATTACAAATGAAATGCCCCTTCAACATCTATTATCTGAAGCACTTAGGTAACCAATAAACAATACCATATGATGTCTTGGTCTGCCCAAGCTGTTTGTTACTAGCTACGTTATTGTTACGGAATATGAGTGGAGACAAAGCCGTCAGCTTGCCTGTCATAGAAAAGGCACATACTTTGAAATAAGATTGTTAGCCAACACATCATTACTGGCAACTGTGGAGGTGATACAGTGCTGTGGTTGTTGTGAACATGATGAACTGTCCATCAACTGTATGGTCACTAATTCACCAGTTGCCTCCGTCTCACCCAACATCCAGGGATCATTTTCATTTTGCCCAGTTATCTTGTCAGGAAACAGAGATTATCCGAAAGTACGAGTGCTCCGAAGACCATCAAACACTCCAATAAGATGCTGACATCATCCCTGTGATACTGTCAGGAGAAGAACAGTGGTCATGAACATGAAGAAAGGATTAATGAAACCAACCCCTTGTCTGGAGAGGAAGGGAGAAGAACAAAAATGACAGGAGGGGAGTACCTCGCAGATCCCCCCTCTTCACAGCAAAACAAGGCAAGTTTCCATAGAGGATGCCAAAATTTGACAGAAAAGGAAAGGACAGATTAAATCAAGCCATGCAATGATAGGTCGAGAATGTCAAAGTCTGGCAGTCAATCTGGAATGTAGCTCTGCTGGCCAGACTTCCCAGATCACCCAACGTTTCTGTTCTCTGCATGTAAGTTTTAAAGCATTATTGGAATACCATTTTAATGGCACACCACATCAGCAAAACTGCATGATAAAAATAATGTAATTGTTGAAAATAAAATCCCATTAGGGTGTTTTAAATCCACCTTGAACTATGATAGAAGAAACAACAGAGCCAAATGAAGATATATGTTAACAACTTGCAAGCATATGGCGTTTCCTGATGTGAATAAAAATGAAACATAACATTAAGTATAATCAAAATCTTTTGTAACTGTTTTCAGATGTAGAAAGCAGGACAGGTGGTAAATATGTTCCATTACAGACCACTGATGATATTTTATTTCAATAAAACGAAACTCATTTGGTGACAAAAATACACATTTTCTTGCAGTTGCAAATACCAATTTAAAATATCTTCAATAGTTTCAGAAATAAGCTCAGAAAGATATAGGCCTCTCAAACATATACAAACTGCTTTCAAAGTGTGAAAATGTACTACAATAAGTAAAATTCCTATAAAACACCGCACTGTACAACACACTTGTGGTGAGACACAGTCACAACTCCTGAAATCTGTTGCTGTGGCCTGGTCTGCTGAATGCGCATTGCAGTGCTCAGTCCATGGATAAATGATGAAAATGTGCCAATTTACACCACACATGAATGGGCCATGCCTGTGGGCAATTCAGAGAGACTATATCTCACACGTGGGGCTTGCATGTTAGTGGGAAATGACAGGCCTCAGACTGGTGGGCCCCATCCATCACATATATCCATGGAATTGGCTCACGGCTCTGGCTCACTGAGGAAATCCACAGCTATTCAGGCCCACAGTCATCAGTCACTGACAAAGTGTTGATGAACTGGGCCACAGTGATCAATCTGTGCAACACATAACTTGGGTGAATACTTTGAGATCCAAACAAACCACTCCTCCTGCTTCCCTGCCACTCTCATTGGCAGCTGCTCAGCTAGTGGCAAGCAGTAGTGGCTTCACTGACTCCAAGCTAAGAGGAGCAGTTGGGAGGGGTGAAATGGTAGGAAGGATGGAGGAAGGAGGGGGCATACAACACACAGCACCTACTCCGTCCGCTGCATCCAGCCAATGATGATGCATGGTGTCTCTGTAAACAATCCATTGACACGCTAGAAATTCCCTAATTTACAGAAACCTGCTTACAGCTTCTGTGTGCAAAGGATGTTGTAAATCAATTCATGTAATCATTTTTCATTAAGTACATTAGGGTCAGTGAGGGTGTGTAGAGATCTGGGTAAGAATAAAAGCACAATGTAGAACTGATTTAACAAACTGTGAGCAGCTATACAAACAAATACAGGGCAATGCGAACTGACAACCTTACTCAAATCACATCACCAAATGTCTGTCCAGGGTTCAAATACCAACTCGACAGTAGTGTTTTTACTTTCTTTGAACTTTTTTGACACTCACCTAGGCAGTGCATTACATGGGCAACCTCCAAGATTCTATACATCACTTAATAATCATAGCACTACACTTGCTGAGGACTGACAAAAAAGACAAATGTCCACTGTCTTCCTGACTGCTGCAAATGCCTTGGAGGGCTTAGATCCATCCACATGTCTGACAAGGCCCATCTTCTCCATTTTGCTGGGAGCAAGAGACTTCCTGTGCAATATGCCTGGAACTCTGACATCTTGTGGGCCTTGATGCTCCCAAACCTCTGGTCCTGCAGCTATTTAGAGTTGAATTTCACTTTGGCTGGTTTCACCATGGTTTACAATCTGAAACCTGCAAAAGCCACTGAACTGAGGACAGAAAGCTGTTTGTGACAACCCTCCCACAACAAGCAAAACCTGGTGCACCTTCGAAGTTGAGACAAAAGCCAAGTGGGTGGAAACAAAGCAGTTGTGTCAAATATGAATACCCCCAGTGTTGCAGAAAGCCTTGTGAGGTGCGAGGGCTCCGGTTCAAGTTACCAACCTACCTCCACATTAGCTGACCACACACGAGGTGATTTTACCAACAGGCCATGGATATTTCCAGTGGATTCTTGGATACCTGCCATATATGCCGTGTGTTTGTGAAGGCCTGACCTCGTGACCATACCTGCTGTTCTCAGGACTGGCGATCCAGCCTGACAGTCAGGTACACAAACATGCAGATCTCGTGACAGGTCACAGTCAGGAAGTCAGCTGAGGTGGTCTCTGCCCACACATCGGTTCCCATCACTCTCATGGCATTGCACTAACTTTGGCTACCCTGCAACCTTTCTAATACAATTTTAAATAAATACATCAGTTACAAACTGATTTTTACGTTAGTTATAGCTTTTTATGTCAGCTTCATGATGAAGTGCCTATCATTTCATTAATGGTCATAGTTACTTTGATGCTTTACACATAAGTAACACACTGCTTGAAGTTCGAATTTGTTGCAATGAAAACAGAAGTCAATACAAATTTGGGTTTGCTGCATACTACATCATTTATTGCTGCAAATTTAGCTAATATTCTGAATTTTTCTTTAAACTTGGAAGGAGATCAATTCCTAATTATAATCTTGGGGAAATGGCCTGTATGTGGCAAATTCTCTTCTACCTGGTGGCATATGCACATGCAAGAATGAAATATTGACAACGAACATTCCTCTTGGATCATAAATGGTTCGAGATAACAAAACAAGCTTTTTTACAATGATTACATGGAAAAAGGGAAGTATTTTTCTATATAATAAACATGTGGAACTTTATTATCTACCATGGTAGACAGTGACTGTAGACTTCTGGACTGGAATGATGTAATTTTTTTAAGAGTCTTTGGTAGTTGTTAAAATGAGAATTAGTGTGGCTTTGCAACATGACAAATGAAGAAATTGTTTATTTTTATATCTGAGGTTTTGATTTTTCATATGCTTGTGCCCGAACTGTCCCTAGTTCCTCATTTAATAAGCCACTGTTTCATGTTTCTGTCACAATTGCAACTGCATCAGGATGTTAATGAGCTGACTTTGTGCAAACTCCACAGAAAGAAGCAAATTTTAATGGAGCAACAATAGAAATGCAGGTGTTACTTGAAATTCACCATGGATGAATGAGTGGTTTTCGGGTGACAGCAAGTATAATGAAGGGCCTGGATCAAAGACCATATCAAAAACTTATACAACTATACAGTGAAATACCTTGTTTGTGAATAATGACACATGAAAACTACACAAACAAGAATGAAAAAAAATATAGCATTAAAAGTGATGGTTGAAACATTTGTAGATGGTATTCCAGGTGTAGACCACAGTGCTACAAAAGCTAAGCTGCAAAACTGGAATGAATTTTCAGAAAAAAATTCCTGTTTCGGAAACCATATTGACCCCAGCTACTTTATAATAACTAAAGGTATTTTAAATCTGTCTTTACAACTATGAAACAAAAAACAACATGTCAAATTAAGGAACACCTAAAAAACTTGCAAAACACATGACTTTTCCTGATGTGATCGAAAATCAGAAATTACATGTAACATACATAAATATCTCCTGTGACGAACAATTTTTAGGTATAGAAAGCAAGCCAGAATGTAAATATGTTCCATTACAGACCACTGATTATATTTTATTTCAATGAGACAAAGCTCATTTGGTGATGAAAATACATTTTCTTGTAGTTGCAAATACTGATTTAAAATAATTTCAATAATTCCAGAAATTCGCTCAGAATGATGTAGAACTCTTTAAAGAAATGTCGGGGAGAGGGGGCGTAGGGGGGAAGGGAGTGGGGGAACTGGAAAATCCCATTTCTGGTTCAATGGATGAAATGGTTTGTTTACTGAGATGCCATGCTTCATCAGTGGCTGGGTGCAGCTGGGTAGCTGTTGTGTGTCGTATGCCCCCTCCCTCCTCCATCCTTCTTACCACGGGAAGTATCCAGCCATCTTGGAGTGAACCAAAGTGATGTTGTTCGAACATGGAGGAGATACAGAGAGACAGGAACTGTCGATGACATGCCTCTCTCAGGCTGCCCAAGGGCTACTACTGCAGTGGATGACTGCTACCTATGGATTATTGTTCGGAGGAACCCTGACAGCAATGCCACCATGTTGAATAATGCTTTTCGTGCAGCCACAGGACGTCATGTAACAACTCTACTGTGCGCAATAGGCTGCATGATGCACAACTTCACTCCCGACATCCATGGCGAGGTCCATCTTTGCAACGACAACACCATGCAACGCGGTACAAATGGGCCCAACAACATGCCATATGGACTGCTCAGGATTGTCATCACGTTCCTTTCACAGATGAGTGTCGCATATGCCTTCAACCAGACAATTGTCATAGACGTGTTTGGAGACAACCCGGTCAGGCTGAACACCTCAGACACACTGCCCAGCAAGTGCAGCAAGGTGGAGGTTCCCTGCTGTTTTGGGGTAGCATTATGTGGGGCTGATGTATGCCACTGGTGGTCATGGAAGGTGCTGTAAAGGCTGTACGATATGTGAATGCCATTCTCCGACCAATAGTGCAACCATATCAGCAGCATACTGGCGAGGAATTTGTCTTCATGGATGACAATTTGCGCCCCATCGTGCACATCTTGTGAATAACTTCCTTCAGGATAATGACATCGCTCAACTAGAGTGGCCTGCATGTTCTCCAGACATGAACCCTATCGAACATGCCTGGGATAGATTGGAAAGGGCTGTTTATGGACGACGTGACCCGTGTACAACAATCTGGGCCGCCACCTCTGAAGGTTCCACTGTATGGTAGTACAACATGCAATGTGTGGTTTTTATGAGCAGTAAAAATAGCGGAAATGATATTTATGTTGATATCTATTCCAATTTTCTGTACAGGTTCTGGAACTCTCTGAACTGAGGTGATGCAAAAGTTTTTTTGATGTGTGTACTTTCGAAGTGCAAAAATGTACTGTGTTGGTGTTGTGGTATTCAGTCCAAAGACTGGTTTGATGCAGCTTTCCATGCTACTTTATCCTGTGCAAGTCTCCTTATTTCCAAGTAACTACTGCAACCTATATCCTACTGAATGTGCTTACTGTATTCACCTATCGGTCTCCCTCTACAATAAACATAGGTTTGCCATTCATTAACCTATCTTCTATGAGAAGTCTCAGGGTCAGTATTGCCTTGCATGTTCCTAAATTCTCCGGACTGCAAACAGTTCTTCCCCGAGGTCAGCTTCTACCAGTTTTTCCATTCTTCTGTAAATGGTTAGTGTTAGTATTTTGCAGCCATGAATTATTAGACTGATATTTCAGTAATTTTCACACTTGTCAGCACCTGCTTTCTTTGAAATTGGAATTATTATATTCTTCTTGAAGTCTGAAGGTATTTTGCCTGTTTCATAGGTCAGGCTCACCAGGCGGAGAAGTTCTGTCATGGCTGGCTCCCAGAAGGCTATCAGTAGCTCTAATGGAATGTTGTCTACTCCTGGGGCCTTGTTTTGACTTATGTCTTTCAGTGCTGTGTCAAATACTTCATGCAGTAATATATCTTCCTTCTCATCTTCATCTATGACTTCTTCCATTTCCACAATATTGCCCTCAAGTACATCTGCCTTGTATAGACACTGTATATACTCGTTCCACATTTCTGCTTTCCCTTCATTGCTTAGGACTGGTTTTCCATCTGAGCTCTTGATATACATGCAGGTGGTTCTCTTTTCTCCAGAGGTCTCCTAATTTTCCTGTAGGCAGCATCTATCTTACACCTAGTGATATATGCTTCTACATCTTTGCGTTTGTCCTCTAGCCATTCCTGCTTAGCCATTTTGCACTGCCTGTTGATTTCATTCTTTAGACATTTGTATTCCCTTTCACCTACTTCATTTATTACATTTTTATATTTATTCTTTTCATCAATAAAATTCGGCACCTTTTGAGTTACCCAAGGATTTCTATTAGTCCTCATCTCTTTACCTACTTGATCCTCTGCTGCCTTCACTATTTCATCTCTCAAAGCTAACCTTTCTTCTGCTACTGTATTCCTTTCTCCTGCTCTTGTCAGTTGTTCCCTAATGCTCCCTCTGAAACTCTCTAGAGCCTCTGAGTCTTTCAGTTTATCCAAGTTACATCTCCTTAAATTCCTCCCTTTTTGCAATTTCTTCAGTTTTAATCTGCAGTTCATAATCTATAAATTGTGGGAAGAGCCCGTAACTGCCTCTGGAAATGTCTTACAATTAAAAACCTGGTTCCAAAGTCTGTCTTACCGTCTCCAGGTCTCTTCCACGTAGACAACTTTCTTTCATGCTTTTCAAACCAAGCGTTAGTGACGATTAAATTATGTTCTGTGCATAATTCTACCAGGTGGCTTACTATTTCATTCCTTTCTCCCAGTCCATATTCACCTACTACTTTTCCTTCTCTTCCTTTTCCTACTATTGAATTCCAGTCTCCCATAATAATTAAATTTTTGTCTCCCTTAACTATCTGAATAATTTCTTTTATCTCATCATACATTTCCCCTAGCTCCTCCTCATCTGTGGAGCTACCAGTAGTTGGGACATAAACTTGTACTGCTGTGACGGGTATGGGTTTCGTGTCTGCCTTGGCTACAACAATGTATTCACTATTCTGCTCAGAGTAGCTTACCTGTGTGCCCATTTTTTAATTCATTATTAAAACTACTCCTGCATTACCCTATTTGTATTTGTATTTATACCATTGTATTCACCTGACCAGAAGTCTTGTTCCTCCTGCCACCGTACTTCACTAATTCCCACTATACGTACCTTCAACCTATACATTTCCCTTTTTAAATTTTCTAATCTGCCTGCCCGATTAAGTGATCTGACACTGCATGCTCCAATCCATAGAATGCCAGTTTTGTTTCTCCTGATAACGATATTCCCATGAGTAGCCCCCGCCCGTGATCCAAATGGGGGGCTATTTTACCTCCGGAATATTTTACCCAAGAGCATGTCACCATCATTTAACCATACAGTAGAGCTGTGTGTCCTTGGGAAAAATTATGGCTGTAGTTTCCCCTTGATTTCAGCCATTCACAGTATCAGCACAGGCAAGGCCGTTTTGGTTGATGTTTCAAGGCCAGATCAGTAAATTATCCACACTGTTGCCCCTGCAGATACTGAAACAGCTGCTGCACTTCTTCAGGAACCACACATTTGTCTGGCCTCTCAACAGATACCCCTTCATTGTGGTTGCATGTATGGTACAGCTATCTGTATCAATGAGGCACACAAGCCTCCCCATCAATAGCAAGGTCTATGGTTCATGGGAAAATGTACTACAATAAATACACTGCACTCAACATCATATTTGTGGTGATACACAGTCACAATTCCTGAAATCTGTTGCTGTCACCTGGTGTCTGCTGAACATGCACCGTGGTGCTTGTTACAAGGATAAATAATGAAAATCTGCCTCTGCCTTAACAAAAATATTTTTTCTCAGTAATCTTTACAGTGGTGTATGTGATATTCTTCAAAGGAAGAAACTGCAGTGGAACTTTGAATTTCCATCCTCTGATTTTACATTTTTTGTGATTCTACATTGTAAGTTCACAACCCTTGTGAAAAACACAAAAGACCAATGCTAAATGCTAAAAATTCCCCAATTTTACATTCCTTCCTAGTAAGTTTTACCTCGATTCTAAGTTTTCACTCAACGTCTCACTTGACTTTGTCTCGTTTGCTTCCTATTGACATTTGATGTGACTGAATGAGTTATAAGTGCACAAAAGACAGATGGTTCGCTCCACAGGTGGTGATGAAGTTCACAGTATATTTTAGGCTGTTGCTGAGAGGAGAGACATGAGACACAAAATGCTGATGTAATCCACAATCGGCGTTGCCAACACAACTTGCAATGTTTAGCTTCAACATGAAATTATGATACTACTACAGCTAGATTGCACCAGCAATCAAAAATCAATACAGTTGATGCAAAATGTATTGGACCCAGTCACAGGTGACACACAGGAGGCCAGACACCACATTTTCTTGTTACACTTATAATCCAATCTCATCGTTTTGCAAGTATTTCTGATGAATGGTATTCAGCAACAACATCGATTGTCAGCCTTTTAAATTCAAACACTGAATCTCGAAGAATAATCCCAGTCATGATAAAGGAAATGTCGGCCATTTCTGGCTAGTGAGTTCTTATTGGCTGGTGATTTGTTAAGTCACCAACAGTCAGCACAGCCACCACACCACACTAACACATGTAAAATGAGCTTGCCTGCTAGATGTGTGGAGATGAGGAGTGTCCCTTCAATGACTGGAGTGTAGGTATTGATGAAAGCATTTTGTAAAGTGCTGAAAATTTACTTTTTGTGCAGATAATGTGCTATGGCAGAGATGTCACATGAAAACAGAACAAGGGTTTAGTGATAGTGCATTTTAAAGACTTTCATGTTCAAATCTGACATGATACGGTTGCAACAACTACATAGACTACTTACATATACAAGTTGCACCACACACTGTGTATCTTAAAGATTGGCAGCAGTGACAGCATGAAGAAAAACTGTTGCGCCTGAGATTTTTTTCAAATTTACATTCTACACAGCGTACAGAAAATCACTGAGCCAACTTCTAATAAGCTTGTAACACCAGTTGGGGAAGTAAACTCATTTTTTTCAATCTTCGTTTCTCTCATTGAGCTTAAAATAACACTTTGAAGGTGGTGAGCATCTAAAGTGTGGCTCATAAGAGAAGCTTTATACAGAAACAGGGATGGTGACAAACTTTGTCATTAAGCAGATGTCAACATTCATCCTTATGGTTTAACCTTAGCTGCTGTGATTTTTTGTTTTAATTAGCCATGTTCATCAATGTTTGCTTTATTCTGGGTGAGTACAAAGGAAAGATCATTCAAAAACACATTTTTGATGTATAATTTATGGTCACAGCATGTAGGAAACTAGCTCGATTACCTTGTACCAAGATACAAAATTCAATTTTTTGATGAGTTTTGACTTGCTGTCAAACTGATAAAATTCAGTACCACAAATTATTGTATGAACATGCTACTGTACATTTAATTTCCTTCACTTATGTAAATTTTACACGATGTATTGGAGAGGATTGCAATTTTGAATAATATATGCCAATTACATGTGTTATTGCTCATATTTAGGGGAGTTTAACTTTTTCCTCAATTTTTAAATCTGGGCAACATGAAAACATAAAATAGGAGTTTAATTGTAAGTACTTGTAGCACAGTTCAACCACTGGGGTCTGAAATATTCGTTCCATTGTTCTGGTTTAAATACCAAACACCTCTCAGCAGTGTCTCATGAAGTAGGGCATGTGACACTGTTGATGGTAATCTGTCTATTGGATGGGGAAACTAAGCTTGGCAGCCACCTAGGTGCTATTCGCAAGGAGTAGGC
Source organism: Schistocerca serialis cubense (assembly GCF_023864345.2). Taxonomy (NCBI): domain Eukaryota; kingdom Metazoa; phylum Arthropoda; class Insecta; order Orthoptera; family Acrididae; genus Schistocerca; species Schistocerca serialis. The sequence goes on from NC_064638.1 coordinate 223,587,679, forward strand.
TATGTGCTTAGTCATGGGAAAACTTACTGCTTTTAACTACCGATTGGTCAGTTGACTGTTTTTTCATTCCACCCATTTTTCAGTCGGACGAAACAACCAAATGAAACTAGTCTCTACAGCCATGTCAGCTATATGAATGTTTTCGCTCATTCACTGTCTTTGAGTGGTTTCAGTCAGTGTGAGACAACTGACTGAAACAAGCCTCCATCAGTTGCAGCTGTTGTATGAATGTTTTCACCCACTCACCTGTTTTAAGCCATTCTTTTCAATGCAAGACAACTGACTGACAGGAGTCTGTTGGTTTTGGCCTTTATATGGGTGTTCTGATTCAGTCTCTGGGTTTTAGTTGTTTTGTTTACTTACTTTTTCAGCCTTTAAAGCTATGCATGAACTGTGGCTAGGACTGACAACTTCTTTAGAGACAAAGTACAGGTACCACATTTCAAGGAGATGTCAGTAAAACATATTTCTAAAAGTAAATATTTATTTACTTAAATACCAATTTTCTTACTTGTGGCATAAAATATCAATTTTTATTTGGTTTTAAAGTTAAATACCTGGTGCTGCACTGTAGATTTATGTATATATAAATGAACAATCAGTTTTTAACACGTTTCTGTTAGGTTGTTTCTTGCCTGTTTGCTCGGTAGAAATATTACAACTGATTTTAAATTAACTTCCCAATAATCTAGACCTTTGACATTCCCAACGCAGCTCAGAACTGGATTATACTGCAACATTAACTGGCTTTAGAATCTGATGTGTGGTGGAGGGTACTTTGTTTTTCGGTCTGTCTGTTCATTTGGGACAAATTTTGCAACTGATTTTAAATTAATTACCTTATAAGCTAAGACTTGAATGTTTCAACTTAACTCAGAAATGGATGCCAATGCAATATTAACTAGCTTTTTTCTGGTGTGTGATGGGAGTGTGCTTGGCATACCACTGCTGTTTACCTGTTTTTCTTTTCTAGCCACGAATATTTCGCAGTTAGGAACGATTGCTGCTAAGCTTATGTGTGAGCTTGACTGTCCCTAATTTTCACATTTGCAGCCTTTTCGCAAAATATACACATGAGGAAGCAATATAATGCTTGAGTCAGCTGAAGAGGAACCGAAATAAACCTGAAACTACCACATGTCTCTGTTGTGATCTAATTAAAATGTTTGAAATCAACTGAAAAATTTTACACATGCAAGACTAAAATGCTGAAAATAACTATTTAAACAACAACTTTTCAATATAACATGTTTTTAAAATGGACTAAAAAGTATTAAATAATCTCTCCTAGCCCCATATAGATTTCTAATACCATACAGGAAGTCGTGAAAATTTGTGCCTGTGGATTTTTAACAGCTATGACTATACTTGTAAAATTGAAACTGGAAACATGGGTTGCAAGAAACAGATAATAGTTAGGCGTGTAGAGAGTAACAGTCACTGAGAAAAATCACAGAACAGTGCATATCATTTGTAGTGCAATAAAGCTGTTAGTGAGATAGCTGAACTGTTCATGTATCAATTGCCTATTGCATGCATCCCATATTTTTCATTTTAAATTTTACAAGCATTGTCATACATACAAAAAATTCACAACCACAAATTTTCATGACTATCTGTATGGCATTAGGAATCTGTATGGGGCTACAAGAAATTATTTAATATGTTTTAGTTCATTTTAAAAATGCATTATATTAAAAAGTCTTTTGGTTAAATAATTATTTTTAATTTATTGAAGCTCTCTCTCTCTCTTCCTGCTGCCAAATAGTGAGCTGACATGAACATAAACCACATAAAACAATTTTTTTTATTGGTGACTTGATCAGTTACATTTTATGCGCATACTGCAACTTGTGGGAAGTATTTTTTCGTGAAAAACATTTGTCATCATTGTTAATTTCCTCTGAATTTCTTTGCTTAACATGGTTTCACAGTACGAATCATCCTTGCAGATACTGTTTATTGCACAGAATTTATCTTGAGCAGCACATCTTACTCATACAATTTCTCCCATTCATGTATATCACTCTGATTCATACATACATATATTTATGTAATAGTTAATGCTTCTTTGTTTCTCATCAGGCTTTTGGTACATCTGAATCACAATCAGTATTATTTGTTCCCTTTAAGTGGTACAAATGAATAAAACACATCTATAAATTTCAAACTTTTCAGCTTCTTACAGCAACTGAAGTACAATAATCTTGACGATGCAATCCAAGGCTATCTCTAACGGTAGTCTTATGTGTCTTGAAATGTGTCTGTGTAATAGTGTTAATATGTTGATATGTTTTCTGTGCTGTAAGTATTTGTGTATCATGTAAATGAGGCTGAAAGTGTTAACCAGCTCAGCATTTGCTTAGACGAGTGTGGAGAAAACACATGAAAAACTACTCTCAGGATAGCAGTCAAAAGTGATTTGAAGTGCTGGGGAATAAAACCAAGATGACTCTCACCTTCCCAAGCCTGGCACACAGCGCACAGACAAATTTTTAAAGTAATATCGTGGAACTGCTCAGTTAAATTACATTATAACATCTTGTACCCATGTTTAAATGAGCTCTGAGAGTACTCATTCTGTGTTACTAGAAGCACAATCTATTTTAGCTGATTAGCTTAGGGGAAAGTTATAATTTAGCTATGTGGGGTTTCCCCAGACTGGTCCTAGTTTTGAGGGCATCCAGAAGCTCGAGAAGCACAATGGAGGGATTTTTATACAACTGTTCCAGTAAACACAGATCTTTTTTAAATGAGGACCGGCCTGTAGATAGCTTTGTTGTTTTAGTCTCTTAAAAGCCCAGGGGTAAGCACAGTTAGATGCTCTCCTACACACATAAAGGATGTTACAAATTGTTATTCAGAAGTTTGATCTCATATATTTCAGAAATGGGAACACAAAGAAATGTGTGGTCTGCAGCGTAATTTTCACATAGTCCTAAAACTGTTTTTTTCTTATTTGCCCATGCCACTTCATGACTAGGCACCCACAGCAGATGACAATGTGTGGAATAGTTGATACAGACCAGATCTGAAACAAAGGACCCTTTGGGTGGGACCTGCAGGAACTGTGAGCTCGCATCAGTGCAGGAACAACACATGTTAATGAGTACATGCTAGGCTGGACATGGTACTGAAATATTGCTTAGATATCCTGTGTGCTACATATGATGCACAGATTTAAGGTAAAGTAATTCATGTCACCTATTTGTTCAGGATTTAACAATTGTTATGAAACACTTCATCCCAAATTAGACATTCATTTCACCTCTATCAGTATGATGGTACTGAAAGGGTATTTTCCCAAATAAGTAATGTATGGAGCAATGAAAAACATAGTTTATTGTAGAAAATACAAAAGCAAAGATAGTTTGAATTATGATGACACTGCAGCTGAATGTCTTCATATGCTGTTGAAGAATACAGACACATTGAAGAAATCTTACAGTGAAAAAAGCTTGCAGCGCTGATAAAACCTATGCATCTGCTTCTACTCTTGCATCTTAGAAGATACTAGTAAAACATAAATTAATTTACTTTTTGTACCAAATTAAAGTGGTAGATTACATTTATTGCATTTAATTAAGACTTTTTTTTTGCAATATCCACATTTTGGTCTAGAAAATATGGTCACCTTAACACAGTGAACACTGTTAAGTGACTACTGGAACTTAGTAGATGTGTGTAAACATCATGCTACAATATGTACGTTTCTACCATTCCTCATTTGTGAAATATGCGTGATCAAAATTGTACACATCATGTTTGGAACACTCTGTATTTTCCATACTTCCTTGAGACAATGAGAAGCCACCAGCAATTTGCAATCGCATGCACCATGATGTTGCCCCACCCAGCAGACAATTGAATATTTTAAATGTCATTTGCTTTCTACTCACAGAGCTGTATTAATTTTGACTTAATTTACGTTCATATGCCTTACTGTTACTGAGCACAACTGTTCAACATGGACATCTCTGCAATGTGCATTCACAAACATGTAATTTATATCTGCTGATTGGTAAGAGATGTGCACCTGCTGGTGTTATCAACACTGAAACGCAAGTGTGGGAACACTCCCCCTCTCACGACCCCACTTCTGGCAATACTTCATGTCCATTGGCCATTTTATATTCTACAGACTGTTTGTGTGCCTGGGAAAATAATCTGATTTGACCCAGATGTCCAGGGTTTTCAAAGTTTTTGTCTGGGGTCGGCAATTCAAGTGATGGCAGGCCTACCCCAGCGATATGTGAGCTTAATTAGTTACGCATTAATGGCACCTGAAACAACTTAATCCACAATATAAGAATCAGTTTTAAACAATGACAAGAAAATTACTCCATTCAGTACATACTTAAATGAACATGTATAATGCTTATTTTAACTTTGGCACTCTCTCTGAGATATGTCTTCACTTAGTCCTGGTGGGTAGGGCTACCCTCTGACAGTATAATGGAGCACTGATTTAGTTCAACTAAGTACTGCAGACTGGTTTCACTCAGAAGAATAAATGGATAGATCAGTCAATCAAAACACTAAAGAGTGCATTCAGATGAAAGAATGAATACATGGTTCAATCAACAGAAAACTTATGACTGTTTTCGCTTGAAAAGAAAGAAAAATAATTCAGTCAATACACAGTGCTACCCCGGTGTTGAATGTTTCCACTTGGCTGCTACCACAGACAGCTTTCACTCGAAAAAAATAAATGAATAATAATCCAATCAACGCATAAAACTACAACCAACTGATTTGACTGTTTTCATTTTGTTGCTCCACAGACTGGTTTCATTCAAAAGAATAAATGAGTAGTCCGACCAACTCAATGATTGTCTTCATTTGGTTGCTCCCACATACTGGTTTCATTTAAAAGAATGAATGAGTAGTACAACTGGCGGAATCTGTTGTTTTCAGTCAGTTACTCCCAAAGACTAGTTTCAGTCAAAAGAATGAATTGGTAATTCAACCAATACATAAAACTACAACTGAATGAGTTTTGCACCAACCGAATGAATCGATTGTTTTCATTCGGTTGTTCCCATCACTATATGTGCTGGCACAGGGTTTCACCTTCTCTCTTCTGTCATTATCATCCAACAAACATTACACTATACTCTACACACACACACACACACACACACACACACACACACACACACACACACACACTACATATATCTACTATAAATATTGTAATGAGGCATGTTATAAATAAATAAAAATGCATGTTAAAATAATAATGTGAAACGTGCTGAAGTATTATCAAACAGGAACGTTTGCAAATGAAAGCATATACTACATATAATCTGTGTAGTATGTTTCACAACAGCTTATGACAAGCAGTTTTGGCTACATAGCCCTCATGTTTGAACTGATTAATAACTGAGAATTCATGCCACAAAGCACAAAATCACATTTATATTTTGAGACCACACCTTATTGTTTGCAAATATCATCATACTTAAGTAGTTTTAATCTTTTTAAATGTGTGTTCAGAGAAGATCCTGCAATGGCTACGCATTTTCGAAGAAACATAAAATGAGTTGGAAATGTAATGTAAACAGCTTCAGGGGAAATCCTTAAGTTTTCTAAAATTCTTTCCCCTTCCATTAGCAGAGATATAATAGTTAATATTCTTTAATGCATCTGAAACAACAATTTGTTTACTCATTACCTTAAAATATTTTAAAGTGTTATGACGTGCATCTGAAATTTTAGAATTCCTAAGCACAGCTTGACTATTAAAACTATTAATTTAGAAATATGATCCTTTCAGGTGTAGCATTACATCATGTTGTTCATTATGAATGAGTAGCCCTTCAGATATTTAAAAAATCTACAAAATAACATCACTAATATTTAACAATACAACACAATATTTTAATACTGTATTAACATAACACTTACTGTGGATAGATAGTTATGTTTACTAAATAAATTATTAGCTTGTCATTAATGAACTATTCTTTTGAGTAGTAACAGCAACAGAGTAGCACACTTCAGCTTCTTGTTCAGTGTGCCTACCTCTTTATACAGAACATTCTTTCTTGGTTAAAATAGCTGTGGTGTGCTACTTTCTCAATTTTCATCTTATAATCCTGGATAATATTTGCAATGCAAATGTGAAGTTGTGATGGAGGAAAATTTTCACAGAATTAAACTTGTGAGTTTATTTAACAGCGCAAGTTTAAATGACATGTAGACTGTGTAAATGAGTAAGACCACAGTTTATATCTTAAAAATGTGATTTTTTATATATTTTCTGGAATGTAATGCAGCAGTCAACAGCCAGGTGGAGGTGTACTGCTCATTATGCTGTTGAATATCCAACGACTGCTGTTGGTCATCAAGCAAACAGAGTCATCAGAAGAATCAAGGAGGGGGACATATACATTTAAAACTGTGTTCTCATCTGCTTGAATTCCAATAAACTAGGACCAGCATGACACTCGGTTGAAACACAACTGATTTCCAGTTAGCTGAGACAACAGCAAAAAAGAAGTTAGTGATAAAGGGCCACTCATTATTACCATTTCTCTGTCAAACTGCAATATATAATTTTAAACTGTATTTACAGTTCTCCTGCAACTCTGCCTTTGATGGCTTTTAACCTAAAACATTGCATCATATACACAAAGGGAACAACTAGAACTGGGTTTATGTACTTTGGTTGCTATGAATATATGCACCTACATATAAATCTATAACATACCATCACTAATATTTAACAATACAACACAAAATTTTAATACTGTATTAACATAACACTTACTGTGGATAGATAGTTATGTTTACTAAATGTTATGTTAACTAAATAAATTATTAGCTTGTCATTCATGAACTCTTCTTTTGAGTAGTAACAGCAACAGGGTAGCTACATCTATATCTATACTCTGCAGACCACTGTGAGGTGCATGGCAGAGGGTATATCCCATTGTACCCGTCATTAGGGTTTCTTCCCATTACACTCACATATGGAGTGCCGGAACAATGTCTGTTTGAATGCCATAGTGCATGCAGTAATTATTCTAATCTTATCCTCATGATCCCTACGTGAGCAATACATATGAGATTGTAGTATGTTCCTAGAGTCATAATTTAAAGCCAGTTCTTGAAACTTTGTTAATAGTCTTTCTTGGGATAGTTTATGTCTATCATCAAGAGCCTTCCAGTTGAGTTACTTCAGTATCTTTGTGACACTATCATATGGATTAAACAAAACTGAGACCATTCGTGCTAACCTTCTCCATATATGTTTAATATCCCCTGTCAGTCCTAGCTGGTGTGGGTTCCACACACTTGGGCATTGTTCTAGGATGGGCTGCATGAGTGATTTGTGAGCAATCTCTTTTTTGCAGTTCCCCAGTATTCTACCAATAAGTCCACCACCTGCTCTGCCGATGACTGAACCTAAACAATCATTCTGTTTCATATCCCTTCGAAATGTTACATCCACAGATTTGTATGAGCTGGACGATTCCAAAAGTGACTAACTGATATTGTAATCATGGCTATTACATTTTTTCATTTTGTGAAGTGCAAAATTTTACATTTGTGAATATTTAGAGAAAGTTGCCAATCACTGCACCATGTTGAAATCTTATCAAGATCTGACTGAATATTTATGTAGCTTCTCTCAGATAGTACTTCATTATAGATAACTGCATCATCCCCAAAAAGCCTGATTTTACTATTTATATTGTCTGCAAGGTCATTAATACACTATATGAACAGCAAGGTCCCAACATACTTCCCTGGGGCACACCTGAATTTACTTCTACACCTGATGATGATTCCCCATCCAACATAACATACCACGTCATCTCTATCAAAATCCCCTCAATCCAGTCACAAACTTCACTTGGTACCCCATATTGATCACACTTTTGACAGTAAGTTTCAGAGTGGTACTGACTCAAATGTTTTTCGGAAATCAATAAATACTTCATCTACCTGCTGCCTTGATCCAAAGCCTTCAGCACATAATGTGAGGAAACGTGGGAGTTTCATTTCACATGATTGATGTTTTTGGATTCCATACTGGTTGGCACTGAGAAGGTCATTCTGCTCAGAATATCTCATTATCTTCGAGCTCAGAAAATGTTCTAATGTTCTTGATGTAATCAGCATCAAGGATACTGGATAGTAGTTTTGTGGATCACTTCTACTACCCTGCTTGTAGATGGTTGTGACCTGTGTCTTCTTCCACAGACTGGGCACTGTGTTTTGTTAGAGGCACCAATGATAGATTATTGTTAGCTGCAAATTCAGGGATTCCACCAGGGAATGAAGACTTTCATGACCAGATGGCATAACTGCTGGTAAACCTTTCAGGATGTGAGGTAGTGGTCCAAGAAACTCTTCTGCTCCTGACGTTTTGTCCAGGACGACACTGGATATCCTCAGATGTGCTTCTCTGCTAAGTCTTGGCGACTGACTCAGCAAGACGCAGCAGAGGAGTGCCTCTGAGGATGCCCAGCACAGTCCTGGATGAAACATCAGGAACAGAAGAGTTTCTTGGACCACGACTTCACATCCTGAAAGGTTTACCATCAGCTATTCCATCAGGGCCTGGAGCTTTGCTCAATTTTAACGATTTCAGCTGTTTCTCAACACCACTGACACTGATACTGAATTCATTCATCTTTTCAGTGGTAGGAGGTTTCACTGGGGCAGCTTTCCTGGGAATTTCCTTTGTAAAAGAACGTTTGAAAATGGAATTAATCATTTTAGCTTTTGCTTTGCTACCCTCAGTTTCAGTTCCTGTCTCACGTGCTAGTGACAGGGCACTTACTTTGGTGCCATCAACAGCCTTTGCATATGACCAGAATTTCTTTGGATTTTGCGAAATAGCAAAAACATTCTACTGTGGTAGTCATCAAAGGTATCAAGCATTGCTCTCCTGGCAGCCAAATGCACTTCATGCAGCATCTCTCTATCTATAGCCATACACTTTGTTTTACGCCTATTATGCAGTAGTCTCTGTTTCTTTAGAAGTTACTTTACAGTGCCTGAATACCATGGACGTTCCCTCCCATTATGAACTGTTCTACTGGGTACTTATGTATCCAGTGCAGAGTCAACTGTTCTTGTAAACTTGAGCCACAGTTCCTCCGCATGCTCCTGTCCTGTGCTGAAAGTTTCAAGTTCCTCACTGCGCTATGACACTATCGATTTTTTATCTAGTTTAGTGAACATATAAATCTTTCTCTTTGTTTTAGCTGTCCTTTGTACTTTGGTAAGCATTGCTGTGGATGTCTTAAAGAGGTTTGATCTATTTGTTGTCATTACATCCAGTATATTTCCATCAAGAGTGGGGTTACTAACTATCTGTTCTAGATAGATGTTAGAGGTGTTTAGCAATGTTTCACAGGATGTCTTTCAACCAGAATGCAGATTGGTACTGCAAACTAAACCTCATTTACAGTGTTCACATGTAAATTTTGCCATATGCACTGTGACTGAGTGAGAGCTGACACATCAGTGAGATGTGTGTGAATTCTCCTCTCTACACAATACCTTAATGGGACTTACCACATTGTTCAAAAACTATTGTGATTTTTACACTAGTGTGAGGAGTGTCCCCATTGGTGTTTTTCAGGAAGTTCAAATTATTACTTGCACTGCAGCAATTATAACAGTATCTTTTTTTATTTTCATCTGTCAAGAACTCGAATCACAGAACACTGACTACCACGCATGGCTTAAAACTGACAGTTACCTGGAACTACTTATCAAATGATATCTTCTTGGTCTTCCTAATGTCTTTGATTTGGCATTCAAATTTAATCTACTAAACTACAGCTGATACTGTTGGGTTATAGAAGACTTTTGTCTACGACTAAAGCTATAGAGATAACAATTACCAACACCTATGCTAGGAAACTTGGCCCATCTTTTAAATCTGTTGCCTATCTTGACATGTTTGTTCTTTGTTCAAATATATGACTTGTTACTGTTAGTAGTTGCTGTAAGCTATAGCTTACAATTGGTGTAATTGATTTTACTCTTATATGAAATCAACATGAAATTTTAATACCAAATATTACATTTTACAGTCATGCAGCAGTTTTCATAATTACAGCCTGTTCTAGCTTTCTAGATTTTTCTTTCCTGCATCTTTCTATTTGGAAACCTTTCAGCAGCCCCACACATCTGTATTTTAACAACATTTAATTTGTTTAAAATCAAATAATGGAAAATCCAGGGTGGAAAGTAACAATATTATGAAAAGGAAAGTTGCTACTCACCACATAGCAGAGATGCTGAATCGCAGATAGGCACAACAGAAAGACTCTCAGCCGTTAGTTGCCTGAGACTGCAGTTGTGTGTGTGTGTGTGTGATCTATTATTGATGAAGGCCTTAATGGTCAAAAGCTTTAATTGCGAGAGTATTTTTGTTATGTCTATCTGCGACTCCAGCATTTTCGCTATATGGTGTGTAGCAACTTTCCTTTTCATAATATTGTTTAATTTGTCCAAGAAACATGACATTTATGGCATTTTGAAATGTTGGCGAATTCAATGAGGTTAGGCTAAGTTTAGCACAAAACTATAAAACACCCATGGCAGTTTCTGTATGAGACCTCAATAATTCTTGAGCAACTTAATAAACTGTCATGCTATTGGCACTGAAAATAAAATGTGCTGAAACCTGAAAAATATTCAGAAATATTGTAGCAACAAGAAAGAGTACTAAAGGAAAAAAGAAAGAAAACATGTCCTCCCTAGATTATTGTTGCTCTCCATGATACTCTATCTTGTGCAAGCCTCTTCATCTCCGAATAACTACTGCAACCTACATCTTTCTGAATCTGCTTAGTGTATCCATCTTTTGGTCTCCCTCTATGATTTTAACCCCCCCCCCCCCCCCCCTTCCCCCACACTTCCCTCCAATACTAAATTGGTGATCACCTGATGTCTCAGAATGTGTCCTATCAACTGATCCCTTCTTTGGGTTAAGTTGAGACACAAATTTCTTGTCTCCCCAGTTCCTTATTATTTATGTGATTGACCCATCTAATCTTCAGCATTCTTCTGTAGCACCACATTTGGAAAGCTTCTATTCTCTTTTCATCTAAACTGTTTATGGTCCATGTTTCACTTCCATACATTGCTACACTCCAGACAAACAGCCATCTATATTCAATATTAACAAATGTCTATTCTTCACAAATGCTTTTCTTGCCATTGCCAGCCTACATTTTATTTCCTCTCTACTTTGACAATCATTGGTTATTTTGCTGCCCAAATTGCAAAACTCATTTCCTAATCTAATTTCCTTAGCATCAGCTGATTTAATTCGACTACCCTTGTTTTGCTATTATTGGTATTTATCTTCTGGCCTCCTTTCAAGACACTGTCCATTCTGTTCAACTACTTTACCAATTCCTTTGCTGTCTCTGACAGGATTACAATGTCATTGGCAACCCTGAAGGTTTCTATTTCTTCTCCGTGGATTTTAATTCCCACCCCAAGTTTTTTTTTTGGCTTTCTTTATTGCTTGCTCAGTATACATTTTGAATAACACCGGGGATACACTACAACACTGTCTCACTCCCTTTTCAACCACAGCCTCCCTTTCAGTCCCTTGATTCTTGTAACTGCTGTCTGGTTTCTGTACAAGTTGTAAATTGCCCTTTTGCACCCTGTATTTTACCCATGCTACACTCAGAATTTCAAAGAGAGTATTTCAATCAACACTGTCAAATGATTTCTCTAAATTGACAAATGCTATAAATGGAAGTTTGCCTTCTCTTAATCTACCTTGTAAGATAAGTCGTAGGGTCAGTATTACTTTGTGTTTTCTACAGTTCTCTGGAACCCAAACTGGTCTTCACTGAGGTCTGCTTCTAACAGTTTTTCCATTCTTCTGTACAGAATTCATGAGAGTATTTTGCAATCATTACTGATTAAACTGATAGTTCGGAAATTGTGACACTGGAATTATTAGATTCATCTTGAAGCCTGAGGTATTTAGTCTGTCTCATATACCTTGCACAACAAATGGAAGATTTGTGTCACGGCTGGCTCCCAGCAGCTCTAGTGGCTATCAGCAGCTCTCATGGAATGTTGTCTATTCCCAGGGCCTTGTTTTGACTTATGTCTTTCAGTGCTTTCTCAAATTCTTGATGCAGTATTATATCTCCCTTCTCATCTTTATCTACATCCTCTTCCATTTCTGCAATATTGCCCTCAAGTACATCTCCCTTGTATAGACTCTCTGCATACACCTTCCACCTTTCAGCTTTTCTTTCTTTGCTTACGACTGGTTTACCATCTCAGCTCTTGATATTTATATAGCTGCTTTTCTTTTCCCTAAATCCTCTAACTGCCTTCACTATTTCATCTCTTAAAGCTACCCATTCGTCTACTACTGTATTCCTTTCCCCTGTTCTAGTCATCCTTTGTATAATGCTCCCTCTGAAGCTCACAACAACCTCTGGTTCTTTGAACTTATCCAGGTCCCCATCCCCATAATTTCCTACCTTTTTGTAATTTCTTAATTTTTAATCTACAGTTCATAAGCAATAAATTGTGGTCAGAGTACACATCTGCCTCTGGAAATGCCTTACAATTTAAAATCTGGTTCCTAAATCTCTGTCTAATCATTATATAATCAATCTGAAACCTTCTGGTGTCTCCAGGTCTCTTCCACATATAGAACCTTATTTTATGATTCTTAAAACAAGTGTTAGTGATGATTAAATTATGCTCTGTGGAAAATTTCTATCAGGCAGCTTCCTTTTTCATTTCTTTCCCTCAGTCCACATTCAGCTACTATTTTTTCTTCTCTTCCTTTTCTGACTATTGAATTCCAGTCCCCCATCACGATTAAATTTTCACCCCCTTCAGCTATCTGAATAGTTTCTTTTACCTCATCATACCTTTCTTTGATCTCTTCATAATCTATGGAGCTACTTGGCATGTACCAGGTGTAGAAGTATGAAACTGGAATTTTGTTGCAATAATTACATGTCTGTTGTTTGAAACCGATAAACAATATTTTATTCCAAGTAATCTCCATTGCTATTTATACATTTCTCCCACCCCTCCAGCAGGCTATGAATGCCATGCCAAAAAAACTTTTTCTTTTGAGGCGAAACAGTCAGCAAGCCATTTTCATACACGTTGAAGTGTTGTTTAGCAAGAGCATGTCCCAGTGATGCAAATAGATGACAATCGGGTGGTGCCAAGTCTGGAGAATAAGCTGCATGCCCTAATATTTCCCAACTGAATGCCTCGATCATTTCCCTGACCAATTTTGCTGTTTATGATGGGTCATTAGCATGGAGTAATATGACTCTGTGTTGTGTTTTTCCATATTCTGGTCATTTTGCGTGTAATGCTCAATTTAAATCAATCATTTGCTGTCAGTAGCAAGCAATGTTAATAGTTTCACCAGGTTTTAGCAGCTCGTAATAGATGACAGTCTTCTGATCCCACCAAACACAGAGTTCGGCCTGAGCCACCGAGGAGTGCGCATCACTGCCTCTGCGCGCTACACTTTCTTGGCCGAGGAGAGCTCCAGAAGAAGTTCTGTGCTGTGGGTGCCGCGAAAAGCAAACTGCCATGTGTTGTTTTCACAATGCCAACAAACTGTCATGTTCTGCGCCCCACAGCATGGGAAAGAAGAATGCGCAGAAGAAACCTGCTGCCACGAGGGGGCCTTCGGTTGTGCGACTAACTGAGTCTGCCGACCAAGCAAGGAAGACCCGAGAAGATGAGGCGCAGCCTGTTCCCCCTTCGACGTTTAAGTGCAAAGGCAGGTGGATGGCACTGTTCGACTTAATGACGAATTGCACCAAGAACAAGGTGGTCTATGAGTCTGTCAACACAGATTTGCTGATCTGCGTTCTGGCAGCGAACCTGGTCGACTAAGGGCTATCAGAATCGCTGTGGCCACCCACACAGTCGCCAAGCTGCCGGCATGTTAGAAGGTGCCTTCAGATGGAAGGAAGATGACCAAGGTACTCCTACAGGGGTTGCCTTGGTGCTGTGACAAAGCAGCGGTCCGGGAAGGGCTGCTGTGAGCCAGGTTCGGTAATGCAACCACAAGGTTGCACAACCGGACGAACAAGAAGAGGCCGCTGCTCTATGCTGTGACTGTGCAAACAGCTGATGACGAGGGCAACATCTCCGGCTTGCGGAGGCTGCTGGGCTTTCAGGTTACGACGGAGGCTCTCCCGACGACCATGGACCCCCAGCCCAATGCTTCAAGTGCCAGGGTGAGGGCCATGTTGTAAAGTACTGCCGCAATGCGGCGCAGTGCGTCAAGTGCTCCAGTAAGCACAACAACCACGTCTGCGACTGTGGCAGAGAAGCTCTACTGACTTGTGCCTGGTGTGGCGAGGCAGCTGTGGCCACAGTGATGCAGCGGAAGATACATCGACATAGGTGACGACAAGGGGTGTAGACCAGCCTGGCTAAGCTGAGGGACAGCGCAGAGGCAGCTCCCCCAACCAAGAGTGGGGACGACTGCCCGGAGGCGGATGATCGGGACGCAGCCCACACCCCTGAGAAGAGAAATGGCGTCGACATCAGCACCACCGTGGAGGAAGCCAGAGCAGCCCTCAAAGCCATCATGGCAACAGAGAAGGCTGCCTTCGCAGCCGCCATGGCTGCAGAGAAGGAAGAGGCCTTGAGGCAGCTGTGTGCAGTCCTTGCCAAAGGCCTCCGAGCAGCAGAAGGGGTTTTAACTCCTGTGAGTGCTCCTGCAAACTCGCAGAAGAGCGTTTGGATGCCTGTCCCACATGCTGCCCCAGTAGCGCTGCAGGGGAAGGATGCCAAGAAGACAACCGCCGTCCCAACGGTACCGGCACCGATGCCAAGCACCATAGGGACAGCCCCCACAAGGGATTGAGAAGTCAAAAGGGCAGCCTACATCACGCATGTGCAAGATAATGGCCTGCAGGTCTCCGATGATACTGCGGCGCCATACGCCGAGCAAGCAGAGCTGCTTGAACAGTAGCTACAGCAGAACTGCGTCACGCAGTAGCAAGGGACGCTGACCAACAGCGAGCTGCTGCCATTCAGCACCAGCCTGATGAAGCTATGCCAAGTCACTGATAACACAGCACAGCAGAGGGCATAAGGCAATGCACTGCATTGCCACACCGGACCATGGCACTGACACAGTATCTTCTTGCACAGTATCCACTATTAACATAGCCTACCCTTGCATGAACTGTCGCAGTCAGCAAGACATCCGCTACTGCTCTTACTACCCAACCTAACTATTGCAGAGGTTTTTTTCCCTTGGAGCTTGCCTTGGCAATTTTTCCCCTCTGCCCTTCAAACCGCTACCCTTCGTTTGACTTTTGACCCAATATATCTTCAGATGGGCGTGTATAAATGGTTAACCTTAACCAGATGTACGCAAACATTGT
Source organism: Schistocerca serialis cubense (assembly GCF_023864345.2). Taxonomy (NCBI): domain Eukaryota; kingdom Metazoa; phylum Arthropoda; class Insecta; order Orthoptera; family Acrididae; genus Schistocerca; species Schistocerca serialis. The sequence goes on from NC_064638.1 coordinate 223,603,071, forward strand.
AATACTCACATCCTGTGATACCTCACTTTAGTGAAAACTAACCCTTATGCAGAGATGGCAGAAGAACTTTTGAGTTGGCCATCATGTCGGTGTGGGCGTGGAGGAGCTCTACCCTTAGAAACAACCAAACACAGAGCATTGTCTTCTTTCCAAAGCAATTGGATCTTTCAGTGGATGTTGATAGTTTTCCTGGATTCACCCATGATTTATAACACATGGGATTCTCAAAATATACTCATTTTTCATTACCTGTACTATTCGACGGAGAAACGAATTTCTTTTGTATCTGGAGAGCAGCATTTCACAAGTGGTCTTTCAATTTGCTTGCTGTCTTTCATTCAGTTCATGCAGAACCCATTTTCCCACTTTTTGCACTTTTCCCATAGCTTTCTGAATCACATTCAATTGTTCTGTGAGTTCCTGTTGAGTTTGAATATAAGCTTTACCGAAAAAGGCCTGCAATTTGTTGTCTTCAATCATTTTTGGTGGTTTCCCACCCTTGTCATTCCTCACATCAAAATCGCCATTTTTGAATTTTTTGAACCACTTGAAACACTGTGTTTTCTTAAGAGCATGTTCGCCAAAAGTTTCGACATGCAATTGATGCAATTCTGCAGCAGTTTTCTTCAAATGATAACAGGAAACCAATGCTGTCTGCAAATTGTAGTCTGTAGCCACAAAACTCGAAGTGTTTATGGGTTTGAAAGATATACCAGTGTATGGAACTTGGGTTACTTCTACGTTGACATTCATCATCAGCCACTACAGGAAGCAGATGGCACTGCAGATGTGGCCTCACAGGCCCTACAATTACGGCTAGCAACATTTATAGGGAAATTCTGGTTTCATACTTCTATACCTGGTAAACTTGTACTACTGTGGTAGGTATGGGCTTTGTGTCTATCTTCGCTACGCCAATGCATTCACACGATGCTGTTCATAGTAGCTTACCTGAATTCTGAATTTCCTAATTCATTATTAAACCCATTCCTGCATTACCCCTACTTGACTTTGTAGTTATAACCCTGTATTCACCTGACCAGAAATCCTGTTCCTCCTGCTACCAAACTTCAGTAATTCTCACTATATTTAACTTCAACCTATCCAATCCCTTTTTAAATTTTCTAACCTACCCACCAGATTAAGTGATCTAATAGGCCAGGCTCTGATCCACAGAAAGACAATTTTGTTTTTCCTGATGACGAAATCCTCCTGAGTACTCCCTGCCTGCAGATCCAAGTGGGAGATTATTTTACCTCTGGAATATTTTACCCAAGAGAATGCCATCATCATTTAATCATACAGCAGGGATGCATGTCCTCTGGGACAATTATGGCTGTAGTTTCCCCTTGCTTTGACCATTTTGGTCGATGTTACAAGGCCAGATCAGTCAATCATCCAAACTGTTGCCCCTGTAACTACTGAAGAGGTTGCTGCTCCTCTTCAGGAACCATACATTTGTCTGGCCTCTCAACAGACACCCCTCCATTGTGGTTGTACCCGCAGTATGGCTATCATTATTGCTGAGGCATGCAATCCACCCCAATGATGGTAAGATCCATGGTTCATGGTATATGAAATGAAATGAAGGTATACTAAATGAAATGATCGAACGGCATTATTGCCCAGGTGACCCTATGTGAGTCTGTTTGGCTGCCTGGTACAAGTTGTACATAACAACTCACAACAGAAGATGCACAATAATACAAATGAAAGAGATTGGTACCAAAATATCCATTGACTGGGCTGGGAACACATATGAAGTTATTAGTTGAAAAGGAATAACTTTTCTTGGAACTGAGTAGAAATAATGTTCATTAATGAAGAAGCAGCATATTAACAACACAAACATCTGTTTAACACAATGTATTCATAACAGTAAAAAACAAAATTAGCTCTTTTGGTATATTCTTTTCAGCCATCTTTCTCTATGGGCAGTAATTGAAATGATATAGCACTTCATCAAGTGGTGTCGTGAAATTAATAATTATATTTAAAATATTTTCTTCATTTATATTTCTTGGATTGATTTACAGTAATAATATTTTACCTTAGCAAGCTGGAGACAACAGAGAGGCTTCTTTTCCTTCAGGAGGTAGCACAGTGTTGGACTTACTCCTATGTAAGGAGACACAGGTGGAAAGCCTTTCACAATGCTGGAATGAAATGACATGAATATTTTAAGTGTGAGGCACAAAACCACATGAATGATTTTAAGCAGATGTTACTAGTTAATTTGAATTTGACATTTGAGGTATGAGAGCTAACTCAATCTCAATAGTGGCAATGCAAACAAAAAATGGGTAAACAACAGTCCCATCAAACTTTTCTACAATGCTTACCAACATATAAAAATAAGGAATATGCCTAACTTGAATGGACCTCTTAAACTTTATATAAGAAAGCACAGTGTAACTGGGACCATGGCGTCTTCCCACAATGAATACATGGATATTTAATCCTTATACTGTAGACAGAACTGAATTGTTTTGTCTGTGTAAAACAACCCACTGAAACTCATTCACAAGCATTTGTCAGACATAGTTAGGCTGTAATGTTTGCAATTGTTCTCCACTGTAACAATGTGGAGATGTCGGAGAATTGATTGATTCTCACAACCCAGTAGGTATATATTTTTATTGACTGTTTATCTCATACAAGATGTTAAAACAAAGTGTTACATATTTTTAAAGGTGGTAGTGTGGACCAAAACAAGATGAAAATGTCGAGTAAACATAGGCTCTAAAATGCATATCTTAAGAGGTATGAGCACTACTTCATCTTAAGCACTGTATGAGACATCTCTTCTACTGTAAGCTCTTTGCTATTACAAATGTTCTGCAGAATGCAGCAAACAAATGAAGACAAAGACACTTTTTCTTGTTATTATCCATGGATATAGCTTGCAGTAAACATCTATCAGTGTTGCTGCTGTAAAAAGAATTCAGAATTCCGTGTAAGTGCAGTGCATAAGTTAGTTCTAATGGAACCAGTTTGTGTTATGATAGGTTTATGCCCAATGTATCAGTTGGGGAGGTTTAGTACACTGGCCAGCTAATTCCCCTGTCTTAATCCACTGGTTCTTCAGTTGTGGGGCTACTTGAAATCTTTGGTATATGCAAGCTATACTAACATTGCAGGAAAGTTCTTTTAAAGCATTTACAAGCCCCATTAATGATGTACAAACATTAGTGTCACACATCGATGTCTCTAAGTGTATTGTTTACCAACATGGAGTTTTTCAGAGAATGTGAGATTCCCTAAGAGTTCTTATCTGTTTACTGCATTCTGTAGGTTGTTCATAATAGCAATGAGCTAGCAGTGCTAGAGATATGTTCAACATTAGCGAAGATGAACAAATGCTCATAGCTCTTAAGGTATGCATTTTAGAGCTCGTGTTTTCTGGACATTTTATTATTATTTTGGTCCATGCTACTACCTCTCAATATATGGAATTTTTTTAACATCCTGTTTACTAGACAATAGAGATTGCAAATAAGTGGTTGTTTCTGATTCTTGAGTTACAGTTTTCCTTCTAGCATTGGTGGCACCATTGCCCCCAACAGACTTCTGAAATGGGCAACAGGGTCCAATGCTTGGGGTAACTGGGCCATAAGAGTCCAGTTACCCCACTGTTTCAAATAAAAAAAAGATTTCTATGGCACTGTTGCACTTAATAAACATGGGCTAAAATAAATTTAAAGGTAATCTTCATAATGAAACAGACTGTTAATCGGCGTAGTCATTGTGCAGACATACAGGAGAAGAATACAAAAAGAGGCTGCATTTACTTACATTCCGAAGACCTGACACAAGTGCTACATGGTATGAGAAACATAAATAACACAATCCATGGTGCACCAAATCTCTACAACAAGGTAGTGGTGGTGGTGGTGGTGGTGGTGGTGGTGGTGGCATTGTCACCTTACCTACCGTCAAACGATGGAGATATCTGGCAAATGTAAAGATAAACAATGGGAGAAAAGGGATTTGGTCAGTCCTTGGATGATATGCTGGATATTGTAGAGTGCTGCATAAAAAAAAATGTACTGCATATTGTGGAGTATTGCACCAAACAAAACAAACTACAATTGCTCACGGAGGCCAGCATTATTAATTTGTGATAGACATGCAGCCTACATTTCAAGTAAATTGATTGAGATAGCTCAAGAATGTTACTATCACAAAGCTGCCACCTCACACCACCCATGTTTTACAGCTTAATGTTTTATTGCTGCAAAAACTGGCTTTGATGGTTTATTATTACAAAAACTGGCCTACAATACAACTCCCCTGACATTGGTAATAATGTAGCTATGGAACTAAATGTGATTTTGCTGCATAACTTTAATGTTTGTCAGCAAGTGCATATACCCCAGGCAAGAATAACACTGCTTGCATGTAGTATAGAGAGGCAGAGTTCAGTTACCCTAAATCTTGAGGCAACTGGGAACAGCTGGTGAGAATTTTTTCATTTGAATTTCTTTTTAACTCAGACATTCACAGACCTTTTCAAACAGAACAGTTCAAAGAGAAAGTTTCATTTTCCAATAAAACACTATTTTAAACATTATCTTATATAAAACAAAACTATAAGCTTTGCAATAAAACGGGAGAAGCTCATGTTGTAAACTGTGGTCCAGTTACCTCATGCTTCCATATTACTACAAGCAAAACTCAATTTTAAATGAATAATGATGATTTGGCTGATATGGACAGTGTTTGCTCTGAAGCTGACACAGAGTTGAGCTGAACAGCTAACCACAGTAAAGGACGATTTTCTATTGCACTCAACATTAAATGTGCTATAGAACAGTTATTCACAGAAAGAAATATATAGGAACAAGTGAAGCATTATGTAGTAGCTACACTAGATCCAAGCAAATAGTCTGAATGTGTGAGAGATGTGAAAAATGTTCCTCAATCAGAACAAAACATTTGAAATATATTGAGAACTAATTATGAAGACTAAAACATTTAACTATTTGCTACTGAAGTAGGGGATTATTGTGTATAAATATAACAAAACTGCAAGTGAATATTTACCACTGAAGGTACTACCTGGCAGGGTGAATTTCTAGTTCACCATGCCATTGGAAATGAAAAACACCACAATAAAAAGGAACCTCTTGTCTACTAGTTGAAATTGCAATGCTTATCTCTTATTTCCTTACACCCATGGCTCTGCAAGCAGCTTTCATTGAAATAACTGAATTTGCTTTGATGTTATAATTATACATCCACATTGCAACATGTACTGTAAGGTATTTAAGTAAGTATACGGTGACAGTAGTGTCAAACAACAATTCATCAGCAATGCCTTTGTTATGTTGTTTCCACTATAAATTCAGCTATTTGTGAATAAAACTGGCTGCTAACCACTTAAGCCTAACCTGTAAATCAAAATTGCTTTGCACGATGTGTGTGAGATACCGATTATATTAACAGAATCAGTAACAACTGTTTGGATAACAGTAAGTGCAATGTTCTCAATTTTATTAACATTTTCGTTGGTGGGTAGTGCGCTGCGCTATCCTTATCTGAGTCACATTTTTGTGAAAGATCTATACACAAAACCTATTCCTTATGCCCACTTATTATTTTATATTCCAGTCCTGCCACTGGCATAGGTTATCTCACTATATGCACTGTCATTCATGAAAGAAACAGTGCTACATTCCAACTTTACTGCAACCACTTTACAGCTTTCTATATGGAAAGGACTATGCACCAAATGTCTACCAATATGAAGGTGTGGTAATGGTAGTATATTCCACCAACTAATCTGCTCCAAATAAATGTTACATAGGAATGGACAGAGCAGAATTGCCCAGGGCATACATCACATGTAACAACTTACTACATATCCCAGAATAAAACATGTCTTCCATTAAAAGGAAGATTCTCATTGACAAGTTATAGTGGTCACTTTGATGCTGACAATAATATTTCGTCTCTAATTTTGGATAAGCAAATGTTTGATGCTGTATAGGGAGTGAATTTTAACTTGAAAAGCCAAAAGGTTCTGAAGTCAACACTGGCATAAAATAGCTAAGCCTCAAAAACTAAAAACTATTAATATACTCCAGATTTCATGTGTCCGACATTGGTTTCTTCCAATGTCTACAGTAACTGATCTCTTCGTTTTCAATGTAATTAGTTCACCTTAAGAAGCAAATTACTAAAAACTGTTCCCAGAATGATACTGTTCAGTGAATAGTGTCCATAAATCACTTTGTCATTAATTATCCCCAGTCTGTAAATTTCTAATACTGTTAATGACCAGTGCATTCATTGAGGGGCCTACTTAGTACAGTGGGTACACACGTGTTATCGTTTCAAAAAATGGCTCTGAGCACTATGGGACTTAACATCTGAGGTCATCAGTCCCCTAGAACTAAGAACTACTTAAACCTAACTAACCTAAGGACATCACACACATCCATGTCCAAGGCAAGATTCGAACCTGCAACTGTAACGGTCGTGCGCTTCCAGACTGAAGCGCCTAGAACCGCTTGGCCACACTGTCTGGCTGTTATCGTTTCACCTCTTTGCCAACTGATACAAGGTTTAGAATGCAATCTGTACCACTGGTTCAGTTCAACAGACTCCAATAATTGGATATTCCATGCATGTAATCTTTAGTCCCTGGCGAGCATTTTTTGCACACATGAACTCATCTGGAGCCCTTTCTTATCTATTGCTAACTCTTCAAAGGCAAATATTGTGTGCCGCTAGACTGATATGTGTTATCAAGCTGGCTAACCCATTTGCTGTCTTCTGGTTTTAACCTAAACTAATTACAAACTTCCAGTTAGCCACCTCGGCCTAGCATGTGAATCAACATGGCAAGCTGGTTAACGCCTGATATCACACCATTGCTAACAAAACTTGGGAAAGTGTGCCCTGGAGTGCGTGTTGCTAGGCATTGTGCAGGAAGTGCCTGCTACGAAGAATATCTGCTACCACATGGCTTTCTGAGGAAAACTCAATGCTTTACAAAGAGGTGAGTGTGAGATATACTATTTCTTGGTGCTACACACAGTCTGTGGTTCTCTGTATGCTGGTTTATGTGTCATCTGCTCAGTGCTAGCCTGTCTGTCACAGCAGATGGATGGCGCATGTAAAAATGGATTTGCGCATTGCCCAAATGCTTCTGCTAACCAGTGGTCCAGGGCAATTTCGATCACACTATTGTGAACATGATGGTCAGCACAATGGGCACAACTTTAAAAACTTGTCTACAGCCTATGGTTCCCTATATAACACAGTATTACTAACTATGAATTGAGCAGGTCCCTGTTCTCCTCAATCTCCACCAGTGCCTGTCTTCTTCTAGTTCCTTATTTGTACCCTTTTTTCCTTCCTTTTCTTCTTCCCCTGCCAGCTTCATACTTACTTCTGCTCCTCTAATCATAATTCCAATCTCAGCTTGCTCACTTCACTCACTGTCTTTGAAACTTCCCTTTCTCTCTAGGTCCCCCACTCTTCTTCAACCCTATCCAATTTCATTCATGGTATTATGGCATCACTACCCTCACTAACATCTGTGGTAATTGCTCATGATCATTCACATCTATACTCATCCATCACTGTCCCTCCCTCTCCTTAAAATTAGAGAAGAGAGAAATCTCTGAAGCTAGGCTGCATGTCTGGTGTTTAAATTCACTTATGCACCACTTTCATCAGTTGTCTATTATCCCTATTTGTTGTTAATTGTGAAAGAGAGTATTAGATTTGCTGCAAGTAAATAAATAAATTAACTTCATTATTTGATTCCATTCTCAATGATGCGGTGCCTAATCACAACAGGCCATTATCAAATAAAAGTAAATCACAAATTAAACAGAGATATTAGCAAAATTATTTATGTACATCAGTTATCAGATTTTCATAACAAGTTGCAAATAATTCTCTACACTTACCGACAAGTTTCTCCAAGCCAAGAAGACTTAGTCATACAGCCATCTGTAGTCCCAGAACTGAGAAGACAGTAAATAAATTTGTGCACAAAACAAAGTCTGGGTACAGCAGAAAGAAAGTCATGCAAAAGTGCTCTTTAACAGTAGAAGTAAAGTAACTAGAAAAATACATATTTCAAACAGACAGGTGAAGCACAACAGAAGTATAGTAGTATATGAAGAAGGTAATTAGAATGATAATTACAAAAAGGACAGAAGATGTATTTAAAATCTTTTAAAGGAATAAAAAAGACAATGTCCATACACATACAATATATCTCAAAGCATAATTCAGTGTGAGTGTGTGTACACTGTAACAAAACACAAAAATTTGTAGACCTGCGGTGAAAGAAGATAGAGTTCCATGCATTGGAAGTACAAGTTTAGCTGTGCAAAAATTTTAGACATTCCATAAATTTAGTTTCTGAAACATTATATTTATGAAATACAGCTAAAATAGGACTGGAAGCTATCTGACAAATGCAAATGATGGTAATGAGGTGTTCACCCTATTATAGTGCAAACTCAAAATTTTTCATTCATCATGCATTCAACAGAGTTACCCTCACACATTCAACTCACTCACAATATTTGTCATCAAATTTGGAATTGGTCTGGACTATTATATAATTCTCCAATCAAAGGACAAAATTAATTTACTGTAAAAGCGAAAGTAAGTTTTTTGATTGCATCCAAATACTGCACATAACTAAGAATTAATTATTGTTTGACTGCAGATAAATTAAGTATTATACAAAAAAAGCTGAGAACGGCCGGAGACCAGTGTGCTGACCACATGCCCCTCCATATTTGCATCCAGTGATGCCTAACAGCTAAGGATGACACAGCAGCCAGTCAGTACCCTTGAGCCTTCAAGACCCGTTTGGACAGCGTTTGTGTTGACGGCAGAGGGAGTAGTGAAAAATATGCCTGCAAAACACATGGTGGCTGGTCAGTACCATTGGGCCTTCAAAAGGCCTGTTTTAACGGTGTTTGTGTTTTTATATATATTAAAGCTGATGTAAGCCTTTAAGGTTAGTTTGAAGACCACAGTGCTTTACAAGGCATGGTCTAATTGGAGGAAGTATACCATTGCCTTCATCCAATCTTTGAACTCATTTACCCAATCCGTTAGGGAGACATAATAGATATAACATGAACTCAGAACCACAGTGTAACTTGGCATTTTTCATTCTAAAATGTAAAGCAATATGAAAATTGGTACAATAAAAACAACAAATGAAAGATAATTGCACATGATTAAATGGATGCTGCCAGCTGCATACTGCATTACAGTAAGTAACATATAGCAAAGGAAAGAAGATCAGGGTTTAATATCCTGTTGTTCACAAAATCAGAAGAGAGCACAAACTTAGTTTGGAACAATGTGGAGAATGAAACTTTTGGTGTCCTTTCTCAAAGGAATGATCCTGGCATTTTCCTTAAGTAACTTACAGCAACCACAGAAAAAAGAAGTATAAATTGTTAGAAGGAAATTTGAATCCTCACTCCACCTAAATGCCAGTCCAATACCTTATCCACAGTGCCACTTCACCTGATATGATAAAAAGGAATAAACAGTAGAGGGGGTAGTGAAAAATATACCTGCAAAATACAACTTCCAAATTCACCACTATCAAGCTTGTGTCAAACTGTGGAATACACGTACTGATGGAGATAAGTCAACTACAGAGGAAGCATAAATAATAGGAAAAAGGAAAGGGATAGAGGAACTAGGTCAAGAGAGAAAAGGGTTGTGCAAATCCAAGTGTTAATTTAAACTACACTGAAATAACAGTGCAGTAGTGATGCAATAAGACCATAGAAAAATAGAATGGGAAGAGATAAAGTACAATGTCAGCTGTCAATGTGAGTTAAGATCAATGGAATGAAAGCTTACAGTTCATACCCGTAATGAACAGACACTCCAAGTATTTCGGTGTTAAAGTAAGTGGTATGTAGGATATGTAGTAGATAAACATATTCTGAGTGAGTGAGAAAGCAGATGTAGCAGAAAACAGGTTATCTTCCTACTGAAAAGGAACTGACAAATTTCTCTAAAACATGTGAAGGGGAAAGAAGTGACTGACATTAAGAGAACACTGAAAGTCATAGTGATCTTCATTTCATCTTTGTCTGAATACTGGAGGAAGTGTTGTGCATTATTTATGCTCCAAGATAAAATGTCAATACATGTAAGTGTTTTGACCCAGCCAGTATGTAAGTGAAAACTTAAAAGTGACCAGGAAAGAAAAAGTAGAGTTTTCTTCTATTCACAAAAAGCTTTCTTATAAAAGTTGCCATTGGTTGTTAGTCTTACAACATAACCTCAGAGAAATACATAATGTTTTACAGCAATATTACTTTGTGAAAATAGTCTAACCGGCTGATTATAGATGCTGAAACTGGGAAGATTCTCAATGATCCATACAACTCTGATTCAAACAATTAACCTTATGCTGAAATAAGTTACTTCATCCCAAATGACTATGAATCTGAGTTTTGCGTATCTTCAGATTGAAGACAATGTAAGCAAAAATCTAGATCTGAACTACTTTCACTTTTGGGAAAAACCAATCAGGAAAAAGTGTGAAACATGCAAGGCACATACCCAAGCTTCCGCTGAAAACATTATGCACCTTCCAGGATTGGAGGGTATTCTTAAGGACACCAAACCTGTGAATATCTCACAAATCTGACATTTGTTTGTTTCTGGTACCATGATAAAATCTATAATTTCTTATGTGAATGATTTAATGAAACTGCTCAAATCATCATCAAACTAAAGTAAATGCATGTGTAAACTTATAAATATAAATACTGGCAGAAGCAAACAGGCACCAAGTAAATTGGAGATTAGCTTTCAATAAAAAAGAAATGGCAGATGAATTCAACTACTACTTCAATAAAACTGTTGAAAGTCTCACAGATGACTTCAGTGAAATGATTGCATGGTGTTACTCGTCTCGAGACTCTGTCTGGGATTGGATAGATATCTGCACTAACATGCTGTTCTTACCACTGACATCAGTAACAAACAGTAAAAGTAATTAAAATCAAATTAACGAAAAAGTCATCCACAGGACCAGATACAATCCCGTGCCTCCTCACCCTCATGTGCAAGCTTATTCATAAACCACCATTCTAATTGTAAATAGTAATAAATTCCTCAATCCTGAATGACACATTTCCAAATGAACTCAAAGCTGTGAGAGTCACACCAATACAAAAAAGGGAAGAAAAGAAAAGAAAATTATGGAAACTGTAGTACAGGAAACCCTAGATGTTACTTTCAGTCTTCCTGATAAGAATCTATGAGCCACAGGCATTTTTATTCATTTCACAAAGGCATTTGACATGGTCAACGGCACCATGTTGCTGAAAAACATTTATTCCTATGGATTAAGAGAAACAATCCATGAGAGATTTAAAATTTATCTCAAAGACCAAAAACAAATGAATACATAAATGAGACAAGGCCTTCATGAACAGTCAGCTCTGCTCTTCATCCACACAAATTATAAAATATCGGGTTCCACAAAGCTCAGTCTTAGGTTCCTAATTGTTTTTGCTTTGCAGTAGATCTTCCATTAAGCTTGTTCTCCAACAGAATCTTTTTTTTTTGTTGAAGTTGCCATAATTCTCATATCTGGCAAAAAGAACTATTTCACACTGTGGTGAATCAAAATACAGTCCAACTAAACTCATAGCTTAAATCAAATAAACTGCTCCTTAATGAAAAGACTAAAGTCTCCCCGACCTTCCACACTACTAAGAAAAAACTCCACTGGTTCCCACATTATACCATGTTGCATTCATCAATGACATCAAATTATTAGGGGTTTCCATCACTGACACTCATGTGGAAGCACCACATTTTGTTCAAACTGGCAAAGAAAACAGGTAAACCAGTATCAAATTGAGTAAAGTATGTTTCCGGATTAGATCAATAAGAAATGTAGTGACTATCAGCACCATAACATCAACAAGCTATACTCTCTTTTATCCGATACCAATACTTAATTATAAAATTATATTTTGCGGTCAACAGTTAAAAGCAGTAAAGTTGTTTGAACTCTGAAAGAAAGCAGTCACAACAATACTGTTCGAACAGGTAAATGGAGAGTGCAAACCACTGTTAAAGAAACTGCGTATTACACTTTCTATGTTAATATATACTGGAACTACTATTTTACAAAGAACAACTTCAGCAAACTAGTCACAAATTCAGATTAATAAAATCATAATACAAGATCAATAAACTCACTTAGGTTGGTACTCCCCTCAACAAAACTATACTGCAGAGGTGTTAAATATACTGGGACAGAACTGTACAATCATCTCCTAACACCAATACAGAACATTAAGGAACTAAAGTATTTTAGAATAAATCTAAGTTGCCTAGAAAACAAAAAGCCACACACGATAAATGACTACAAAACTACTAAGTATCAGGATGGAAGTCTAGATCCGATTTGCAGCAATTATCTACTATCAAAATGACCCATAAGATGGTCAATAATAATAATTTTTACCACGCTAAACATATCTCGGGTAAAAAGTGACAATATTCTGAGAAAATACATTATAGCCAAAGCTGCGAGCTCAGCAGACATGCTAGGAACAGCAGAAGTTTCTGTTTATATGCAGGATTTAGTTTAATTTCAGTCTCACATGCATAAATCCTAGTGCTTTTACAACATCTGAGCTGAATTTAGGGTGCAGTAAAATCAAGAAGCAGTATAGCAGCAGCATTTAAGATTGTGTCCAGCGACTTCTTGGCATAATATTATTACTTGTGGTATAGACAAACTTTGGTTAAAAGTGGATATGCACTGAGTCTTGTGTATGGATCCAGGGGAACTGGCCACAATCTGTAAACAGCTGGAAACTGTATTGGTCACAGTCAACATGCTTCAGGCTGCTGCCCTTGGATGAGTGGTTTTGGGGCACTTTTGCTGGTCAATACTTGCCTGATGGCAAACAGAAATCAGTGGTGTGGTTGCTTATCTCTGCACAGAAGAAAAATTGAGAACTGGTCACATGTCATATAGACAAGTTTGAGGTATTGCTCACTGCTGAAAGTACATCTGTGTTAGCACCATGATGCCTTGTCTGCTGGGACTGTGGCTGATCTTCCTAAAAGGTCTGGACAAGTGTGGAGGATGGGACTACTTGTCATTTGGTCGTCTAACATTAGGCAAGTGACGGACCTCCTAGCATAATAGTGTGCACGTCAGGAAGGAAGTCCAGTGATTGCTTGCCAAGGATCACATCTGACGTGGAGAAGGCTCTGCCAGCAGCCGCTGAATGTACCGAGTGTGCCTGGCTGCAAATCTTGGCTCATATCAGCATGAATGACACCTGGAGTCAGAGGCCATCCTCAGTTAGATATAGTGGGAATTATTGAAGTTCACTGGCAGGAGGAACAGGACATCTAGTCAGGTGAATATAGGATCATAAATACAAAATCAAATAGGGATAATGCCGGAGTAGGTTTAATAATGAATAAGAAAATAGGAATGCCTGTGAACAGCATAGTGAATGTATTGTTGTAGCCAAGTCAGGCATAAAGCCAACACCCACCACAATAGTACAAGTTTATATGCCAACTAATTCTGCAGATGATCAAGAGATAGAAGAAATGTATCATGAGATAAAAGAAATTATTTACGTAGTTAAGGAAGATGAAAATTTAATTCTGATAGGGGCTGGAATTTGATAGTAGGAAAAGCATGATAAGCAAAAATTGTAGGTGAATATGGACTAGCCAAAGTAATGAAAGAGGAAGCTGACTGGTAGAATTTTGCTCAGAGCATAATTTAATCATAGCTAACACTTGGTTTCATAATCATGAAAGAAGGCTGTGTGCATGGAAGATACCTGAAAGGAGACCAGAAGGTTTTAGATTGACAGATTCAAAATCACAACACCAAGAAGGATTGTGCAAATAAACAAAAATTCTTAAGAATGTTCGTACATCTGAAAGATGATGTTGATTCGAACTTCGCACCAGTCGCATGAGAGTAGTAAGTAGCACCACTATGAGTATGCAAATCAGGTTTGCTTTAAATAAATACACACAGTAATGGTAACCTTGGAGACTGGATGTGGTAGGTTAGTGTTAGTCAAGAGTGCCTTTCAGGTGACAAAGACGCCAATATCAACATCCAACTGAGTTTGAATGAGGTCATTATAAGGCTTTGAGAAGCGGGATGTTCCTCCTGCAATAATGCAGAAAGACTTGGCATAAATGTAGCCACTGTATCCGACTGCTGGCAGTAACTGTCATGAGAATAAACAGGTCGCAAGAAGACCGGGCTCTGGATGGCCATGTCGCACTATGAGGAAAGATCATCGTGTTTAGCATATGACACATCATACTACACCTGCAGCAGCAATATGAGCAGCATTTGGCACCACCATGACACAAGGAACAGTTACAAATCAGCTACTTCAAGGGCAGCTCTGAGCCAGATGCCCTGTAGCGTGCATTCGTGCATTTCGCTGACCCAAATCACCGCCATCTGAGACTTCAATGGTATCAAGTGGGATCTAACTGAAGAGCAGGGTAGAGGTCTGTTGCATTTCCTGATGAAAGCTGGATTCTGCCTAAGTGCCAGTGAAGGCTGTGTGCTGATTAGAAGAATGCCAGTTTAGGGCTGCAAACCAACCTCTCTGAATGCTAGGCTCACAGGACCATGGTCTGGAGTGTGTTTCTGTGTGGCAACAGGGGCACTCTCACAGTTATCCCACACATCCTGACTGCAAAATTGTATGTCAGTCTGATAATTTGACCTGTTGTGCTGCCAGTCATGAACAACATTTCAGGGGGCATTTTCATCAGGATAACACTCACCCATACACTGCTGTTGCAACCTAACATGTTGTATAGTGTGTCAACATGTTGCCTTTGCCAACTCGATCACCAGATCTATCTTCAATCGGGTACATAAGGGTCATGATAGGATGATAACTCCGGCATCATCCACAAACAGCATTAATCATCCCTGTATTGCCCAAGCAACTGGCATGGAACTCTACCCCACAAACTGACATCTGGCACCTAGACAACACAATGTATGCATTTTTGCATTAAACATTCTAATGGTTACACCAGTTATTTGTGTACCAGCATTTCATATTTGCAGTGGGTTAATTTGCATGTACATTAACCTGTGATCTTGCAACATTAATCACTTAATTATTTTTTAGTGCTGCAATTGTTTACATCTGTGTATAATGGTGAGACAGAAATTTTGGAACCAGATAAATTGTAAGACATTTTCAAGGGCAGATGTAGACTCTGACCACAACTTTTTTGTTATGAATTGCAGATTAAAGCTTATTAAATGCAATATGTTAGGAAATAAAGAAAAAGGGACCTCAATAAGTTGAAAGAACCAAAGATTATTGGGAGTTTCGGAGAGAACATTAGGCAATGACTGACTAGAGCAGGGGAAAGAAATACAGTAGAAGATGAATGGGTAACTTTGAGAGGATCAAATAGGTAAAGAGACAAGGCCTTGAATAAATCCTTAAATCCTTGGATAACACAGCAGATACTGAATTTAACTGATGAAAGGAGAAAATATAAAGATGCAGCAAACGAAGCAGGCAAAAGGGAATTTGAATGTCCAAAAAAGGAGACTGACAGGAAGTGCAAAATGGCTAAGTAGGAATGGCTAGAGGACTAATGTAAGAATTTAAAAGCATATTTCACTGGGGGAAAGACAGATACCACCTACAAGAAAATGGGGAAAGGGGAAGCAGCTGTATGAACATAAAGATCTCAGAAGGAAAACCAGTCCTAAGCAAAGAAGGGACAACTGAAAGGTGGAAGGGCTATACAGAGGGTCTATACACGGGAGATGAACATGAAAGCAATATTACAGAAATGGAAGGGGATGTAGATGAAGGCGAGATGGGAGATGTGAGAAGAATTTGAGAGAGCTCTGATAGACCTGAAAGTTGAAACAAGGCCCTGGGAGTTGATGACATTCTCTCAGAACTACTGATAGCCTTTGGAGTGCCAGCTATGACAAAAATCTTCCATCTGGTATGCAAGACGTATGAGACAGGCTAAATACTCTCAGACTTCAAGAAGAATGCAGTCATTCCAATTGATAAGAAACAAAATGCTTACCAAACTATCAGTTTAATAAGTTCTGGTTGCAAAATACTAGCATGAATTCTTGACAGAAGAAAGAAAACTGGTGGAAGCCAACATTGGGGAAGGTCAGTTTGGATTACCGATAAACATAAGAACATGCAAGGCAACACTGATCCTATGACTTATTTCAGTAGAAAGGTGAAAGGAAAAGCAAACCTACATTTAAATCATTTGTGGACTTAGAGAAAACCAATACCGGGAGCAAAAGGCTATTTACAACTCATACAGAAACCAGACGGCAGTAATAAGACTCAAAGAGCATGAAGTGGTAGAAGTACTGCTGATATCGTTCAATCTGCACATTGAAAAAGCAGTACAGGAAATCAAAGAAAAATTTGGAGTAGAAATTAAAATTCATGATGAAGAAATGAAAACCTTAAGTTCTGCCAATGTCATCGTAATTCTGTCGGAGACGGCAAAGGGCTTGAAAGAGCAGTTGATCAGATTGGACAGTGCCTTGTAAGGAGGATATAAGATGAACATCAAGAAAAGAAAAACACACATCATGAAATCAGATGAATCAAATCAGGTGATGCTGAGGGAATTAGATTAAGAAATGAGACACTTAAAGAAGCAAAAGATGATTGCTGTTTTGGGTGCAAAATAACTGTTGATGTCCGAAGTAAAGAGGATATAAAATGTAGACTGATAATGGGAAGAAAAGCATTTCTGAAGAAGAGAAATTTGTTAACAATGAACATATATTTAAGTGTTAGAAGCCTTTTCTAAAACATATTTGTATAGTGTGTGTGTAAGTCAATATTCGTATAGAGTGAGTGGAAGTCAAACAGGAGGAGTGTGAGGGGTAAAAATCACAGAGCGAGACCAAGGTAGAAAATCATAGAGGGAGACCGAGAGATGAATACAATAAGTGGATTCAGAAGGATGTAAGGAGCAGTAGTTATTCAGAGATGAAGAGGTTTGCACAAGATAGAGTGGCACGGAGGTCTGCATCAAACCAGTATTTGGACTGAAGGTCACAACAACAATCTCAGTTCCTAAAGGCAGCTGGTTTCTTGGTGAGGAAAGCTAACTTTGTGCACATAGTGGAAGCAGAGCTACCATTCTGCAACACTGTTCTCAGAATCAATCACGATCCTGTTGTCTGGGGCAAAGTGGCTGGCTTAAACCATAGGCTCAGGCTATTCTGCGGCAATCTTGGATGCAGATTTCTCAATGTCTGCTATAGGATAGAGAACTGTAGGATCCCCCCTCCCCTCCTTTCCTTGGTCAGGCACGCACTACAAACAGGAAGTAGCTCCTGGGTAGCGGAGTACATGTGGTGTGCACATATTTGTTTTTAAGATAGAGGAATCCCTCCACAGGCCTGATGAGAGATGTTCTGATTTCAGACAAGGAAGAATATTATCCCTCTTAGTCAAAGAGAGCAGCACTCATTATGGCAGACTGGAAGGAAAAATGCAAATGTAGTATTAGTTAACTGCAGGAGTGTTTAAGGAAGTTCCGATAGCCACAAATTCTACATTTCAACTGGAATATATATCACAAAGATAAGGCTGAACACTGGTGGTGGAGGCATGCTTACAGCTGTAAAAATTATGATATTATCTGTTAAACTTAGTAGATTCCGAATGGTAAATAATTTGTTTTAAATGTGAATCAAACATAATCACTGAATGCTGTTATAGACCTCCTGACTCAGCAGCAGTACTGGTGGAACATGTGAGGGGAAACTTGGAGAATGTTTTGCATGCATTTCCTGGTCATCTTATTGTATTTGGTGAAGGTATCAACTTACCAGCTATAGACAGGGATATTCAAGTGATTAAAGTGGGTAATAGGGACAGGGAACCATGTGAAATTGTTCTAAATGTCTTATCTGAAAATTACCTTGAGCAGCTAATCAGAGAACTGACTCATGAAAATAATATACTAGATCTCCTAGCCACAAAAATGTTTGAATTATTTGACTCGGTATACAACAGGGAAGCTCTAATTGCAAGGCTTTAACAGCATCAGTAAATATGGTTGTAAACAGGAAAAGTAGGAAGACATTTCTGCTTAACAAGAGCAACAAGAAACAGATTTCAGATTACCTGAGGAGTCAACATGAAAAATTCATCTGCAGGACCAAAAAACATTGAGTATCTATGGACAAAGTTCAGTAATTTTGTGCAATATGTCTTAGATAGGTATGTCCCAAGGGAAGTTGTGATGGATGGGAAAGAACTGTCATGGTTTGACAGTCATGCTAAATCCTAAATGGATTAAAGATCTCTGTACAGGTACTCTGCGACCAAAATGGCATTGAAATGGAGGATGACACACAGAGAATGCCAAAACACTGAAAGTCATTTTCCAAAACTGTTTACCTGAGCACAATCACACTGTACTTCATCCTTTACATTGTCTGACAAATGTGAAAACCACCAATATTGAAATAAGTGACCATGGCATAGAAAAGCAACTAAAACTGTGCAACAGAGGCAATGCCCCTGGACTACATGGGATAATACCAACATGATCTTACATAGAGTATGTGAAAACCTGTTCCTCTTTTAACAACAGAGTATCAAAGGTTACTGGAGGAGCAAAGCATTTCTGGTGACTGAAAGAAGCGTAGGTCACTTCCAAGTAGGGTCATAGTACAGATGCACTAAACTATAGATCTATATCTCTGACATCAGTCTGTTGTAACATTTTGCAACATGTTTTAAGCTCACATATTCTGACATTTCTGGAGACTGAAAAGCTCTTTAGAAATCTATCAATATGGATTCTGATAATAACAATCATATGAAAGCCAGCTTGCTCTACATCTATGTCCATACCCTACAAGCCACCTTACTATGTGTGGTGGAGGACACCTTGTACTAAAACTAATACTAATCGTTCTGCAGTCAGATTCAAATGCCTGTTCTTTAAATTTTCCCAATACTGTTTCATTATAAGAACACTGTCTTCCCTCCAGGAATTCTCATTTGAATTCACAAGGCATCTCCATAACACTTGTATGTTGATCAAGCCTACCAATAACAAACCTTGCAGCACACCACTGAACTGCTTCGATGTCTTCCTTTAATCTGACCTTGTAAGGATCCCAAACACTTGATCAGTTCTCAAGAATGGGTCACAATAGTGTTCTATACATGGTCTCCAATATGCATGACTTACACTTTCCTAAAATTCCCCAAGCAAATCAAAGTGAGTCATCCATATCCACTACTACCATCCTTGAGTGCTCTTTCCATTTTGTATTGTTTTGCAACATTATGCCTAGATATTTAATCAATGTGACTGTGTCAGGCAGCATTTCATCCACGAGACCCAGAAAGCATTAGATACCTGTATCCAGGTTGATGGGATTTTCATTGACTTCCTGAAGGTATTGAATACAGTTCCACACTCTTGCCTAATGAGCTAAAAATGAGTGTGTGGAATACCTGATAAGTTTTGTGGCTGGATTAAACAGTTTCTACAAAACAGAACACAGTATGTCATTCTCAATACAGACCCGTCTTCAGACACAAAGTAACACTGGGTGCACTGCAAGGTAGTGTTACAGAGCCTTTGGTTTTCACAAGTATAGACAAATGACCAAGTGGATAGCATTGGAAATTCCATGAGGCTTTTCATGGTTGATGCTGTTGTATACAAAGAAGTAACAACACTAGAAAATGGTACCAAAATGCAGGTAATTGTAGAACAGTCCCTGGAAGCAGCCACATCTGTAAGATATGTAGGAGCGTGAATATGGAGTGATTTAAAGTAGAACAACCATATAAAACTAATTATAGTTAACGCAGATGCCAAGCTGAGATTCATTAGAAGAATCCTCATAAAGCGTAGTCAATCCAGAAAGGAGTTAGCTCAGGAAACCCTTGTTCAACCAATACTTGAATACTGCTCACAACTCTGCGATCCTTACCAAATGTGAATGACAGAGGAAACAAAGAAGAGCAACATGTTTTGTTACAGGTTCATTTAGTATGCACAAAAGCATCATGGAGATGCTTAGCCAACTCCAGTGGCGGATGCTCCAAGAGAGGGTTCTACATCATGGCGTAGTTTATGGATAAAATTCTCAGAGCATACATTTCTAGAATGGTCAACCATTATATTGCTTCCTCCAATGTATACCTAGTAAAAAGATCATTAGGGTAAAATTAGAGAGATTTCAACACACATGAGGGTTTACAACCAATCATTCTTCCTGCAAATCATTCACAACTGGAAGAGGAAAGAGAGGGGAGTGATAGTGGTACACAAAGTACTCACCACTACAAATTGTACAGTTATTTGTGGAGTTTAGATGCAGACATAGAAATAAACCACAGAAAGCAAGTAATGTGTCTTGGGAAAGATCTTTTTCACCAAAAAATTGGATGAAAAAAATGCTGTGACTTCACTGGGACTTGTAAAAAATCATACAAACATTTTTAGCTCAGGAAAACCAAAGAATGATCTAGAATGTGTGGTGCTTTTTTCTGTGGCCTATGTGCCCAATTTGGGTGTGAAAACTGCAAGTAATTTGATCTAGTCAGAAAGTAGGAGGCGATTGTAACTAAGTTCCAGTTACAAAATGCTGTAAAAACACTGCTCAGAATGACAAATTTGTGCAGAATATTATCAAAGAAGGGGGAAACATTATGGGAAAAAATTAATGAAAATTTTACCACTAGATGGTGCTGTAAGTGGCAGAATATGCAAAATAAAAGATGTAGAGTACACAGCTGTTCCTCATTTGCATCTGAGATGCATGGCACGACTGCGCTGCTGGTAAAGCTCCTTTAACAAGAACAGTGACTGGGCACAAGTAGCTCTGCAGAAGTTCCAGACAATCACTGGTGTAAAAAAAGGTATTGGTCTCAAGTCTCCCTTTGGAGAAAAAATTACAAAATTTGAGAAGACAGGTTCTGTAAATGCAATGTGGCAGAGGGAGGAAAACAGTTGATCCAGCATCAATAGAAGATGTGGCCACAGCAATGCAGGTGTCAAGTGGTTGTGCACACACACAATACACAGGGAATTGCCTGAAACTTGGACATGCCTGTGAGGATGGATCATAAAATTCTACTAAACATCCTGTATAGCTATCCATACAAAATTATGAATTTCATGCTCACATGGAAATGGACAATGAATGGCCATGGAACATTCTGTGGACAGATGATGCACATTTCCATCTCCAATGACATGACAATACACAGAATTGTAGAAAATGGCCAATGGAAAATCCACTCAGCAATCAACTGATACCATTTCATTCTGCAAAGGTAACATTGCAGTGCAAGTTGGTGATTACCAATACTGTCACTGATATATGCTATGACAGTATTTTGTGCAACAACATCATTCCAGCCCTTCAACAGCACAGATAGGATAATTTTATTGCAAAATGGTGCTTCTCCCTACACTGCCAGCCAGTGAAGCAGCTGTGCAGAGGCATTTTGCAAGTGCTAGAGTTATCAGCCATCATTTCTCTACAGTCTGGCTGTCCAGATCACCTGATCATAATCTATGTGACTTCTGGCTGCGGGGCTATATGAAAGATGCTGTGTTTAGTGCTCCAATTACAAATGTAGCTGAACTGAAGGCGTGCACTGCACTATGCATTCTGAATGTGACCCCTGAGGTACTTAGATCTGTTGTGAAATATGCTGTTCCTTGATTTCAACTTGTGGCAAAAAACGGTGGAAAGCATACTAAAAATGTCTATCACCAGTATCAGAAAGTTAAAAACAAATTTCATTGTTGCTATTTATGCATTTTTTGGCTCCAGAACTATTGAAAACTGGTTTTCCCCATGTGAATTGTGTGTCCTTGCCATGGTGGCTGGGCTTACCTAACTAACAGTACAAAATATTTGACCAGGTGCACATCTACAACTGAGGAACATGTAAAAAAGTAAAAATGAGAGAGAGAAGAAGAGGAGAAGGAGGAAAAAAATAAGAAAAAAAAAACAGTAAAAAAATTACCACTTCAGTTGCCTATAATTTCTTATTTATTGCACAACCAGTTTCAAAGTCTAAAGTTTCACATTCAGGTGACACCAAATAATTACGGAAACATAAATGTGTGGTGGTCAGGCTGGTCAATAATGTAGGGGGGCTTTCACATCCACATCACATTAATGTATCGGGAACATAGGACCAGCAACCACGGTACTTACCTTGACAGTGCTGCAGTTGCTGGTCCTATGCTCCCATGCATTTCTTTGATGTGGCTGTGATCTCAAATCATTGAATGGCCTAACCACCACACATTTTTGTTTCCATAATTATTTGGTGGCACCCGAGGATGAAGTTTTAGGCCTTTAAACTGGTGGTGAAATAAATAAGAAGTTACTGGCAACTGAAAAAGACTTTTTTTTAATTCTATTAAATAACAGTGCCACAATTGTTGAATGCAAAATTTGTGTGGTTATGCATTGTGCACATTATGGTCAGTTTAATACGCAACTTACACCACAGCCATAATATTGTCATTCATCTGTTATTTGCAGCCAAACCCATTTACATTGTGAAACTTATACTGTGTTTCATGCAATAACTAATACACTATCTGTCAATTTCACCTTCATTTTTTATCTGCTTGTTACTGTGACTTCAAAACACTGGTTAAGTATTTACTGATGAACTCAAAGATCTATCCATCTAAAAACACAGTTACTTATATCACAGGTAATATGGGTGTTGAAGGGCCTAATAATAGGAAGTGTCTGGTAAGAGAATATTTTCTTTTCAAGAAAGATAAGAATTTAATATTCTATTGACAATGAGACCACTACAGGCAGAATATGAACTTAGATCTGACAGGAAATCATGGACCAGTCTCAAATCCTTTTAGAGTAATTGAAGGAAACTCTAAGACAGCTAAATGTGGGTTTCCAGATAGGGTTTTGAGCCTCACAAACCCCAAATGCAACTCCAGAGTCATAACAATTATGACACTTTGCACAGTATTTTGTTCCTTCATTCTGTATTTGCTTAAGTTTACTCCGTAAAGCCTGAGTAACAAATTTTGGATACTCTCGACAAAAAATTTTGTCCTTTAACTTAAAATGACTTTTATGAAGTGTAACATCCACAATATTTACACCATATACTGCACTGAAATATACAAATACTATAATGATGAATGTTATTAAAAACATCCATCAGAACAGATTTTTTTAAACTTCGGGAGTCACATGTGGAAAAGATGACTGAGAATGCACTATTATTACTTAGGGTTCGGCTTAATGAACACTAATGATGGCAAATTTTAATGTAGCTACCAACTGTTTCCAATAACTCAGAGGAATGTGTAGATAGATGTGTTGATGACTGCTAGTACATGCAATAATCCTTATTTCAAATAAAATTTCATGTAAGACATCATACATATAATTGCCAATTCTCCTCACTGTGATTGCTATTTATGAAATAATGTATGCTCTTCTATACTAATTTTGAAGATGTTGCTGTATCAACACCTACTACATTAAGTGATACAGAAAAGATGTATTTTTAGCACCTATCACGAATAATGAATTATATTATTTGTGAGGTCCATCCATATACGGTGGAGAAGTAGATGTGCTTCTGAGCAGTAGTATAATAATTCTAGAAGTGATAAGTAAATGAATGTTTGTTCATACTACAAGAGAATTTACTGTCATTAAAGCATATTTGATGTAACATACTGGTACTAATACTGTGTCACTATTTATTTATTACCCCTTAATTCAGCAATGAAAATTACTGAAAGGCTTGCAACAGGCACAATAAAGGATTAACTCTAACAGGAAACTTTGTGTTCCTGAAAAGCAGTACTTAATCAGTCTTGGTATTACATTACTGGAAACAAAGAGAAACTGAAGTTATTAGATGAGGGGGAAAGTTGTGACACTAAACAGAAGAAGATGCCAAATACGGAGAAGAAATAGCAGGAAGAAGGAGAAAATAAATACAGCAACAAAACTGATGGATTTCTCTGTCGACTAACTGGATTTCAAAATGTACTATCTAACGTACAAATTGTTTTCACAAAAAACTCAAAGTTCTAAAAATCAATAGTGGCAATAGCAACTATTAATTTAGTGACCAAGCTGGATGTGAAAATGGATGTGTAACACCACGCATCGCTGGTGAAGACAAGGGTGCCTATGGCAGGAATGTGGCCAATATTGCAGACCTATCACAAGCTTCCATTTTGGGCAGGTGCTATTATCCACCTCACCTCTACATGTGGAATTTATGATGCCATGACTGTTTACTGTGTGTGGATTCTATGAATCTTCTGATTTCCATCACACACAGATTATATGGAATTTTAAATACAAAATATGCATTGTCTAAGTTGTGACTGGACTTTATTCTACTACTCTAGAATGACGTAATTATGATTTCTGTTTGAGGCACTCATGAATATATCATCAAGAACTGCTACTGTTTGGTTCATAGACTAACTAACAATTTTTGTTGTTGTTACCAAAGTTATTTAATGTTCAATAAACATTGTGGCCTGAAGTGAGGGTTGCAACAGTTAAAATACAGGTCAGTTGTTTTTCAAAAATCTTAATTGATTACTGAAATATAGGTTTGAATGTCAGCTAAACATTTTGCATGGTTTCAAGATAGCTAGTCTACACCAACAATGAAAAATAGTTTTATACGAAGTTCTAATTCTTCATGTCAATAAGAAAGAGCATCTAGTAGAGAATGTGTACAGTAGACAGATTATTAAATCTATTATATCCACTACCAATGACAAAGTGTGCTTGCTACAACCAAACATGCAATTCACTGTTGAAGTAGAAGAATAATAAAAATACGTAAGCACTTCTACTAACAGGGGAGAAATTGCTGTGATTAGTTTTTTTTAATGGAGTGTAACTATTATAGTTAACATAAGTATTTACTCAAGCAAAATGAAATTTGTGTGTAAATATAAATGAGCGTGGTCATGGAATTATTCATGAAACTTCTTCATAATCACGCAAATCTTCTATGTAATAAAAATTGGATCTCAAAATGGTCGGCATTTGGCTGACAGATGTCTCAAACAGCATATACAGGAAATGATGACTACAAAAAAGCATTCTACAAATTTTTCATTTTCTTTCCTACCAAAAGGAATTTAGTGAAAATGAAGAGTTCTTCTCTTATACTGTTGCTGTATTCATCAAGCAAAGGTATTACATCAATATCTTACCACTTCTTGATGAACGTGAGGAAACCACATCAGGTCCATTATGTACCCACCTATTCTCCGTCTGATTCAGATACTGCATCACTGAGTCTTACGGTATAATTGCTTAACTCATACTATATGGTATTTATGTTGTTTCCCAATGACACTTGCATATCAAATGTATTTTTCTTTCTTTCAGTCTCTTTTATAACAGCATTTCTCGCAAAGTAAAAGAAGTATTGCTAGTGGAACTACAGAGAGAAGACTCTAAAAGCTGGTTTTCTGAATGAAATTCAGAGACGGGAGTTAATGGGAGGAGAGGAAGTAGGACTTTCTTGTCCAGTAGATAATACATCCCAATCTCTCCCCTGCCATTCTCTTTCCTAAACCCCTTTTGGCCATCTCATTTCCTTTTCTATTCAGCCAGAAAGAAGATTTGGTGCAGACACCATAAGATTATGAAAATATTGAACTCTGCAATACATTCAAATGTAGTAATTTTTCAATAATGGCTGTCTTTTGAAGAATGTGTTATTGGCCATTTTGTCAGTATATCATTCTCAAGCAGGCAATAACTTTCTGGTGGTGCATTGTATATGTTCCCATTATGGATATCTTTTAAAAACATACCACATGTTTTGAGTACCAGCAGACTAAACATTGAAACAAACAATTTAATTTTGATTTTGTTATGTTTCTTGTTACGCAGGGTAGTCTGCTGGTCGTCACCTTGTTTTCAAATGATCCCTATAAACCATTTTGGGAACATATATATAGTGCAGTAATGTATAACAGTTGCCTAATTGAGAGAGATGTAACACTCAAAATTTGCCAATAATGTGTTTTCCAATTCAGGTAGAACCACTAACAGAAAAGACTCCTTTTAAACAGTATGCGATTAACCACCTCATTTATATCCTATTACCAGCCAGTTAATTATATGAGGAATATATGCTAATAGATCAGATAAAAAGAGAGGTCCAGTTTTCTTGTATGTAGTGCTCACTTAATAAAATGGTTTACAATTATTTCATTTCAGTGAACAATGTTATAAAGTTTAGCAGATACAAGCCATGCAACAAAGAAATGAAACACCATTAGGGATAAGGAGTGACTTACGCAATTTTTTCACTTGGCGATCTCCATGGGACATCGTCATCTAACTCATCATCACTTTCATCACCTGCATCATCCTGTGGTTCTACAGCAATGTTGAGAGAGGAGCTAGTGAACATGTCAGGAACTGGCAATATACTTGGACGGCGGCTACCTGTAACAAAGAAAAGGGGGCAGGTTGGTGGCAGTGCCTTATAAATAAAGCATTTGTTACAAAATAAGGTAATGATGAAGTTAAGCTTGCTGATAGTACAGTAAATTACTGTAGTTGTGGGAAAGACAGTGGAAATGCAAGAAATATTTCTAAACTGGACAGACTAATAAGTGACAACAGTACTCTTCCTTGTCAGATCTCTGTTGGTAAGAAATGAGATAGAACCCCAAATGTGGCATCTGATTAACTGAAAACTACTTTCCTTCTAATTTCATCAAGCTTTATGTTTTCACTCATAATAAAAAATCATGATCTGTTCCACTAAAGAGCAAAATGAATATCATAAAATGACATAACTTTACAAATCGTTGACTCTATGTCAGTATGCTGTTCAAAAACATATTACGTCAACTTGGAACAACTAACCAAAAGAGAGATGATGTCACCAATCCATGAGCAATGTAAGTTGTGCACATACATGTACAATTTTGACTCATGAGATATAGACACTTGAAATATTTCCTCTGATTTTGTCTTTATATGTGATAAAACACTTCTAAGACACACATTTTCTGTTTCACTGTGTGTGGCTACAACAGCCTAAGAAGTATCTTATACGCTTCATTGTACACTCATTTATGTATTTGTGACAAAAGTTTGGTATTAATTTTAAAAAGAAAATGTATTTCGTATTCACGAACTATTATAAATCCTTGAATATGATTTCACTTAGGATCTGTGGAAGGGAGATTAGCATATCTGTTCTTTTGTTAGTACGAATTATGTAATTTTGTTTTTATAACATGTTCCATGCAGTGCCAACACCTCAAAGAAAATGGTTTGCTTGTATATGCTCTGTTTGGATGATGTTTTATGTTTTCCATTATTAGGAAGTGTATGTGTATACACAGCAACATTGCTGTGCATCTATGAACACATTGCTCTGTTCTGCGCAGTTCTGCAGTTCAGTTCTGGTTTGTACAGTTCTGTGCTGCACATTTGCATGTGGCATTGTGCAGCACGGCACATCCAGCATGGATGCAGCTTCACAATGAATGGGAGAGTGTACTTCATGAACCAATACCAACCCCCCCCCCCCCCCCCCCCTTCCCCCAAGATGGTTAGTAGTATAGCCGAGTGGAGGTTGAAGGGATGGCTACGATGTCAGGCAGCGGAAGTTTGAGATAGGGTAGCAGGTTGGTGAAGGTACAGAGAGAAGCACTT
Source organism: Schistocerca serialis cubense (assembly GCF_023864345.2). Lineage (NCBI taxonomy): Eukaryota > Metazoa > Arthropoda > Insecta > Orthoptera > Acrididae > Schistocerca > Schistocerca serialis. Next base: position 223,630,837 of record NC_064638.1, read on the forward strand.
GTCAAAATGCTTTATTTTCCACTTGTACATCACCACCGCATTGGTGCAAGGTAGTGACCACACCACTGCTCCATGGGAAGAAGACCAGGTGCCTGGTGAGCTGTCAGCTAGCATCCAGCCAGCTGGCTCCAATATGTGCACCCAGCTTTGCCAACGTGAACCCTGTTGGGTGAGTCACATCACAAACACCAGGTATCAGTGGTGGATGTAGACGAATCTTGCTATAGTAGCCAACTCTGTGGTGAATGACTGTGTCCCATCAGCCATTGGTGCACAGTGCAGAAGTGTGTCCACCACAATGACAGAGACCGAGCGAGGTGGCGCAGTGGTTAGCACACTGGACTCGCATTCGGGAGGACGATGGCTCAGTCCCTCGTCCGGCCATCCTGATTTAGGTTTTCCGTGATTTCCCTAAATTGCTCCAGGCAAATGCTGGGATGGCTCCTTTGAAAGGGCACGGCCTACTTCCTTCCCCGTCATTCCCTAATCTGATGAGACCGATGACCTCGCTGTTTGGTCTCTTCCCCCCAAACAACCCAACCCAACCCCACAGTGACAGAAGACGACTACTGTACATACAGCAGGAGTCCAGCTTTGGCCAGAGGGAGCCTGGAAGGCCTGTTGCATTGTGGTACTGGAGTGCAGACTTACTGCAGGTAGGCAGACTATGACAGACTCGAACTAGTATCTGCTGTCAGCTTCTCCATGTTGTCCCCTTGCCCGGCATAACCCACATGTCCTGGAAGGACTGCTGGGCTATGAATCAAACTGCTACAAAAATTACAGCTATTTATACAAGGTATCAGTGAATGTAGTGGAGATGTTGAGTTGCAGACAGGCACATCAAAAAGATTGCTACACAAAGTAAGCTTTTGATCACAAGGCCTTCTTCTGAAGTAGACAATAAATACATACATTCACACAGACTCAACTTATACACCACAGTAAATTTCACGATACTGTTGTTATTCAATCTTGGATTTTCCATTGTTTGATGCTGTAGCATGTTATGCCAATGAGCCACATTTAGTCATGCACTTGGTAACACCACCCAAACCAACTGGTAGAAAAATCCCCTTGCCCAGACTGCAAGAACTGTTCATTACTTCTGCGATGTCAGGTTTCACTGCGTGAGCCTGGCCCATCTCATAGTATTTCAACATCTCAATTGTTATAACTGAAATGGCAACACCCTGTATCCACCAGCAACTGCTGCAATACTCCTGCATACTCTCACTGATTTGCCCCCAAATGGTAACAGAACTACACCGTCTACCTCCAGGGGAAGATGTGGTGTCCTTGGTCTCATTGAATACCAGTCTGCAACAGCATATCACATGTACAGCACACGTTTCCATTATAAGACTGTCTGGAAGGCCAACCCACAAGATTCAGAGACTACATTTCATATACAAACCTTACTTGCTAGGTTTAATCTTATGCTACTAAGTTGTTTATTAATACCCTCATTAACAGACTACTAGTTTTTTTGGAATGCACATTACATCATGTCTTCATACTTCTACATCCTGTCAGTCATGAACCCTTGGCAACTTTCTTTGCAGATGCTGATGGCTCGTCTCGCAGCCTCATATCGTCTTAAACCCAAGGGAACACATTCACATTTCAATAATCCAAATTCACATTTCATGCTATAGGGACCCCATCTACCAGTACCTGTACCATTGGTGGAAGGGATTGATGGGTGGTTCTCTGCATCAGATAGATGAAGGCTATGCACAGCAGAGTTAGATCCACAATGGTTCTAGGAATCACAATGCTCAAGGCTACAGTGACTCATCATTGCTCTCCCCTAAATTGCTTAACATGCTGCATCAACGAACTGTTACACTTAAATCTGCTCTTCTTGCATGGCTATTAACTGGTTCTATTAACTGTTCTGGGACTGGATCAGGTCCAGTTTCAAAGTATCATTCAGGATGGTTAGAGTCTGCTTTGACAGTACTTCTAATGATTTGTCAGGCTAGTACACATGTGACTCCATCATGCTCAACTGGGTAATTCCTGTAATCACGGCTGCCTTCCCATTAATTAATAACACATTACCTCTCAGCTCCAGCCACCTTGCTTCTGTGAGCCTTCCATGCTCATAGCAGCTCACCCCTGCTACCACATTACTGTACACAGAATAAATCTAGTGTAACCATGTTTGCTGGAAATAAGGTTGGGTTACAGAATGCACCTTAAATGATCCTGTCCTCCTGCTCTGCCCATGAATAGCTGCACCAGCATGCTCTCTCACCAGTTTGAATCACCTGGGCTGACACATTGTAATCTTATCATCTCTGTCTGACAATACTTCAGTTTCTCTTTCTTCATCACCCTCTTCAGAGATCAACAACACACCACCTGCCCTCACTCATACAAACTTCCCTACGGCTTCCCACTTCACTGGAGAAGGATGCATGGTGTAACATTTGAATTGTGCATGCTTCCCCACTACTGGGAACCTAACCAGTATGTACAACCTTGCTCAGTTTCCACCTCTACTGACACCATATGGTAGTAAAGCGTACACTCTGCCATACTTAGCACTGCTATGAATCTCAACTCTGATGGTAATCCCCCCTGTAGTTTATGCAGCCCAGACAAGTATTGCTCTGGTGTAGGGCAGGCCTCAGCTGCTCTTGAAATACATGATGAACAGCTTCCTGTTACCAGAATGAGATTTTCACTCTGCAGTGGAGTGTGCGCTGATATGAAACTTCCTGGCAGATTAAAACTGTGTGCCGGACTGAGACTCGAACTCGGGACCCTTGCCTTTTGCGGGGAAGTGCTCTACCAACTGAGCTACCCAAGCAGGACTCACGCCCCATCCTCACAGCTTTACTTCTGCCAGTACCTCGTCTCCTACCTTCCAAACTTTACAGAAGCTCTCCTGCGAAACCTGCAGAACTTCCTGTTAGCTCGCCATTACCACTTATGCATACCAATTACTGTCTACTAACAACTGTATCAGCCTTGTTATAGTCACACTTGCATTCTTCTCATCCTTGTCCTCGGTGTACAGCAATCTGAGGACAAAAGGCTGTTGCCACTAGTTAGCACCTATATACAAAGAAATTGTAAAGAACCCTTACTCTAACACAAAAACTTATTCCCTTACCCTCAGTACCCTAAATAATCATCAATAAACACAATAAAAAAACCTCTGTCATTTCTTTGACCTTATTGCATGTGGCACCTCCCACACAGGTCCATTCACATTCCCATGTCTACTTCTCTGCTAGTTCCTCTTCATGCCTTTCTCTGGCTCTACTCTTACTATGCCTTGGATTGACTCCAAAGCACCTCAGAATCATCACATGGATCAACACGCACCACTGTCAATTTTGCCAGCAACTGTAGCCTAATGGTGACTACATCTACAGACTTATCAACATTAATGTGAAAGACTGCAGCGAGGAACATTGCATTGAAGTAGCATGATGCTATTAAACATATGATATGTCAATGACTTATGCAGGGTGTAAGTGCAGATATTTTTATATGTGGTACCTTAATATGTATGCAAATCAGTGTGCTGGTTGTTTTTTCTGTGTCAAAACAGCCTCACTAGAAACATATAATAAATTTTACAATTTGATGTTTTCTGCACTGCCGTAACTGCACCACCAAGTGGACTACACCTGTCAGTCCAGAATAACCATTTTGTGTCCACATGTCCACACTTCAACATCCAATTTTGTGCTCGGGAGAAAATATACATTAATGCCCTGCTCTTGCCACATGTTCTTGGAAGTACTGCTCAACCCAAAAACATACAACCTGTAATAGCTGTACTCATTAGTTTGCAAATGACATAAATACTGATGTAATGTTGTTCAGTACATTGTTCTCAGTCACTAACAGGAATATCTACACTTATACACATTACACCCTGTGTGTATGTGAATTAGCATTCAAGACTATTTGGTTCTGTCTACAAGATTACTATCAATCATACATAACTCAGTGCCACAGAAGAAGCTACAGAATTTACAGTTATGTATCATTCAAGTATTACATGTATTGTATAAATAAACTGATTAATGTGCTACCTTTTTTGTAGACATCTGCTTGTATTTACCTCAATATTGGTGCAACAATCTGGGCCTTTGATTATAAACAACCATGACAAATGAGAGATATGTGCCCCAGTTAGTACGGTGTGAATTCACATAGTAGCTTAACATCATTCTGATTGTAAGGTGCAACCATTCCATTTCTACCATTTGACTGGTTCTACCATTTGACTCTGGGTAGAGAACAACAGTTCTGTTTCTCCTCATGTAACAAGCAACATCATTCCTTTATCATGTCTAACATAAAATTTGTCTACTGATCTGTAACAATTACCTCCTGCACCCAACTGCTGATCACTGCCCATGTGGATGTAGCTGCTTCCTGGATTGACACAGATATCATCTCCACACAACAAGAAAAGTGATCTATTATCGTCAACACAGAATGGTTCCTGCTGGAGTTCAGTTAAATAATAGTTTAACGCATCCTCCCCAATGTAGATGTAGGTGTAGAATAATTTTGGATGGTTTCTGCACTTCTGGCAGTCTCTGTAATGGTATTTGTTTATGACTCAAGTTCGTACACTGTGCACACTACACACAATTTTTCAGATATCACTCCACATCTTCCTTCCATCAACATCCCTCAGTTACCCTTAACCTGCACCCTTTGTGACCTTGATCATGTGCCTCCCTGGATGGCACCACTTCCCATGGACCTAACCTAGTTACCTTACACAACAGACTGCTATACATACTGAACTGCAGTTGTGCTTTGTATAGCTTGCAATTTCTGTGAGTTTTCTGCACTGCTTGTCATTCAGCAAGGCCATGACCCAGTACTCATATTACTCCTACTTTTCAGCTCAAAACTTCCACATTTCTGTGTTTCTTCCCTGGTTTGAGCATAACTTCACAGTCAAATTCACCGAGTCTTTACGCCCATCCTATTAGTCCCATCAACTGGGTCTTTCAATCATTAATTACCATTTTAGACCGGCATGTTCAGTGACTTCGTTAAATTTTCTCCCACGAAGGTAACACTGAAAATGTGTGACTAAGCATCTCCTTCTCTGTGGTTCAATAGTTTTCCCTGCTATATTAAGCTGTCTTGATGTGAAAGCCACAGAATGTTCCTTGCTATTGAAACCTTGACACAGGATATCCTCCCCCCCCCCCCCCCCTTCTGAAAAATCTAGAAAACTTAATCTGGTTTTGACACTGAAACTTTTCTGAACTCTTCAAACACATCGTGACACTCTCCATGTACATGAATTTTTCCCCTTTTCTCAACAACTGCATGAGTGGTTGAGGTATCAACAAATCCATTCACAAACTTCCTACAATAATTCGAAAGCCCTATAAAACAACTGTAGCTCTTTGTTCAACTTTGTACTTGGAAAATTTTCTACTGCTCGTACCAGTTTCAGATTCATTCTCACCCCATTCTTGCTGATTAAATGGCCTAGGTAACCCACTTCTTCTGAAGCAAAATGACACTTTTCCATTCTTAACATCAGGTTTGCAGCCTGCAACCTTTTAAATATTTTTTTCAGTCATTGCCTATACTCCTCCTTGTCTTTTGACAATACAATTATATTGTCTGCATCCACTAGACACTGGCAAGGCTTCACTCCCTTCAATATTCTGTCCTACAATTTCTGAATCATTGCAGGAGTATTCTTCAACACATAGGGTTCCTCCAAAGCTGATAATGGCCCCAAAGACCAAAAATACTGTCTTCATTAGGTACCCTCTAACTGATGGTATTGACTTCTTAAATCCATGGTAGAGAAGTATAGAGTCTACCTCAACTAATTCATGGTCTCTGTGTTGCTGGGTATGGGTATTCATCTGTTACAGCCTTACTATTAAGGTCATCATAAACAATGCAGAATATGTACTTCTTAGAAACGTCTATAGAATTCTTAGGTGTGACCACAATGTCTGTACCCATGGACTCCTGCTCTCTTCTAATATCCCATCAGTCAGCTGCTGGTTGATAAACTTCTCCATAACTGGTTGCAAATATTGAGATATCTAATATGGTTCCCAGCACGCTGGTGCTTCATTGTAAGTCAGAATCTGGTGCTATGTATTGGGCATCAATGGCAATAGACCCAAAGGAAAAAACAAATCTGCAAACTCTAACAACTCCATCTACTCCCTTTTAATGCTCCACCTTTTTACATAATGTAGGCATAGAGACAGCCTGTGGGTGCCCTTGGTTTACACCCACAGTGCACCAATGTGTAATGTGCAATGTCCAAACTTATTACTTTGTCAGCTTCATCTCTTCAGTGCCAAAATTATGTAAATTCATGATGGGTACCACCTTCCTGTCATCTCTCTTCTGTACGTAAACAGTAATCACTTTAATGAAGCAACTCACTGAATCCAACACATTGTTCCCTTCCAGTGGCTCAATTATGAACAACATATCAAAAGTTAAGTCTGGCTCTACACTGACCCACAGTGACTTTTGGTGCCACTTGGCACACAGTCGTATGAATGAAGCCTTAGTGTACCTGTACCTTTTTTATTGCCCAATATGATACACACACCTTGGTACAGATTTACACTGGAGGCAGCTTCCTCTAGCTGGAATATTTTCCCACTAAGTTTCACCACACACTGCTGAAGGTCAATTTTGGCATGATATTGATGCAAAACAGGACAGAGCAGCATGGAGAGCTGCATCAAACCAGTCTCAGGACTAAAGACCACAACAACAACAACATTGATGCAAAAAGTCCAACTCCATGATCATGTTGTAACCCTCACTTACATGAGGCACTACCTCCACACATTGATAAAACTGAACTGCCTCCACTTTCAAATCTATCTCCACTGACCCTAACGGCCTTACATCATTATATTCCATCCCAAGCAACCTGTAGCATAGTGGGTTCCATCGGAACTGACCCACTAGGTCTTTACTGGCTACCACCACATGCTACCCTATATTCAACAAAAAACATACTTCTTGCCCCTTACAACACGTACTATTACACATTCTGCCTCTGCAGACGTACTTGTTACATCTAACACTGATGGGAATGCCTTTTGGACTTCAGGTTCCTTCTTGCATTTAACAGCTATTTACTTCCTCCCTGTCCATGCCTATTACTGTTACCATAATTATGTTGCTGATACATGTTACCTGTACCCCAATCATGTTGGCAGCATTGCCTCTCCAGTACCATGTTCCACTTCAATAACTCTTCACATTTGTGGAGAATACCCCAGCCTATCATGCACACCACTTGACATATCAACCTCTTCACATTCCATTGCCACCTACCAGCAGAACGGAGATCATTAGAGCACCCTTCTAGGCATATGTGATAGGAAGCCTCTTAGAAAAGCATTGAGTGCTCTTTATTGGCTTGCTGCAGCAAAATTTTATTTGTTTCATCATTCTGTCCCAGCTCATGCATGTGTACATTCACTTTCTTTATTGTATTGGCAAGATCTTCTATGGATTCCCCATGCCTCCGTATAATAGCATTCAATCATTCCCAAAAGAATCTTGCACTGTTCTGCTTCCTGTACCTCTGCAGAAGCTCCTGTTTTAACTGCTTAAATGTCTCTGCATTCCTTAATGCCTCTGCACATCTCACAAACATTTTTGCCTCTCCCATTAATTGCAATTTCACCACCTGCAACAACTGAGTATTGGACCAACAACAAATAGCCACTGGCATAGTAACATCCTCCACAAATGACACCCTACCATCAGATGACCTTCCAGAAAAGGAAATGATTAGCGTAGCAGCAAATGGGTCTTATCACACGGTCTGGTGCCTGGAGCCATGCTATTTGTTCAGTCTTAATCACTACTTGCACCAGTAGCTCTGGTTTATCTGCTGACAACTGTACTATCTTTTCTGTCAATACATGCACTGCCTCTGGCTCTGATAAACTCTCATGTCTCTCACTCTACCACTCCCTATTTTTAACCATCTCAACACCCTTCACAGCCTCACAACAAGACTGTAACATGGTATGTAAAACAAGATACAGATACAAACAGTGCATGGTGCATAATGCTGAAGAAGACTGCAGTGAGAACATCTAAGACGCTCCAAGTCCTGCTCCTTGCAGTTACTCTGAAATTAAGACACACCCTCTGGTTTCTCTGGCCTATACAAAGCAACTCTCAAGTAATGGTGACATTTCTACCTGGACCCTTTGTCTGTCATAAACACCAAAAATAACCAATAGCTCTCTCAGTCATCTCATTGTGTTGACACTGCTAGCTGTGATCCAGACTTTGTCATGAATGACTGTGGCCTGCCAGTTGTTGGCATGCAATGCAGAGGCGCACCTACCGCAGTGGTGGAAAATGGCTACCGTGCACAGAAAGCGACCCATTGCCCCCTGGAAAGGAGTATGGCTGTGGCTGGAGTGAGCCCGGAAGGTGGGCTGTGCTATGGTATTACGTCTGGAGGGTGGACTTAGTGTAGGAAATTGGTACTAACAAATATAGAGCTATTTATACAAGCAGCAGTGCATATGTTATGCAAATGTGCCGTTTCCAGTAACAAACTCGACAACACCTCCAAAACCTATTGGACAATATAAAATCTGCTGCTCACTTGAGAGAATGTCACCATTTCTGACACCAGTTATTGCCAGTTGGGGTTGGAGGGGTGACTATGGTGTCAGGATGGCAGGTGGAAAAAGGTTGAGATGAGGTAGCAGGCTGGTGAAGGCCCAGTGTGTAGCAGCTGTCAAAATTATTACTTTATTTTCCACTCATACATAAGTGCCGCATCAGTGCAGTGTTGTGACCACACCCCCAATCCACAGGAAGAGGGCCAGTGAGATGTCAGTTGGCATCTGGCCAGCTGGCTGCATATTTATATAAGCAGCAGTGCATATGTTATGCCAATGTGACGTTTCCAGTCATGAACTTGACAACACCTCCGAAACCCACTGGTAGAGAAAGTGCCATGCCAACACTGTAAGAACTGTGCATTACTACTGATCTGGTAGGTTTGACAGAGCCAACAAGGCCTGTCTCACAATATTTCAACAGGTTGGTTGCCATAACAGAAAGGACAACACCATGTGCCTGCCAGCAACCTGCAGCTGCAACAGTACTCCACATATTTTCACTGATCTGAATGAAATGATAATGGCACTACAATGGGAAGAACCATTATTGATATACTTCCACATAAATGGCCAGTTGGTGAAATATTTATGTGACAGGAACTAGTATGTTACTTGACCCTTCCTAGAATGTATGTTCTTGGAATTTTAGAAATAAACCTTCACATGGGCCACTCCAGGTAAAGTGATCCAATAAAATTAAGTTGGTTGCTTGACCATTTTTAAATATTTTTGTTTTTTGTATGCGATTACCATATATATGAGAAGTTAACAAAAGTTTTTTAAAAAAAATTACCTTGCACTGATACTGAATGGTGCCCATTTTTATTTGTAAGCACATGGAAGTTCTGTAATTTGGAGACATTAACATTAATTTGAATATCTCTGCACTGGTTTAAATTACAACGCTGGAATTGACATGATTGTTTTTAAAAAAGTCTCCTCTCCAAGACTGCTTATTACCCAAAACACCTTAAATTCAAAAATAACCAATCAAAATGACATCCAAAGTTTAGTCTTGAAAATTTAGAAAATCCACTTTTCAGACCCAAAAGTAACAACTAAGCAGTGATTTACCAGAGTGTATTTTTTCTCTCTAGCTAGATACCATAGACTACTAGCCTCATACAGAGCAAGAACACTGACAAATGTTTCCTTAATTTTTTATAAATTTTTGTAATTTGAATTTTTTTTTGTGAAGTTTGGGGCTAGTTATCTAAATCAGGACTGAACATAAAAATTTGATTTTTGCACATTTTGTACACTTATATGATAGCAAAGAACTGTAAAAATTTCATCATCAATATTTGACTGAGAACACAGAAATGAATTTTTGAGAATAAGGAAATAATTCACATTACACTACAATGGATCTTATGGTTGTTGCCTAATTCATGTGTGATACTGTCTAACTGTAACCAATTATTATTGTAGTTAAGGTACTGAATTATATGCAAAAACTCAAAAATTATTGAACTAAACATTTATATTATCTTAATAAAATTAAAATAAATATTTTCAATTAACACACTTTCGAGATGCAGTGCTTCCTAATCCTAGTAATAACTGTTAAGAACACTTATTTCTTCAGACAACTTTTGTGAAATTGAATAAGACCTTCCAGTTGCTGTGATAAGTTCAAGCACTGAAAGCTTTCTTAATGTGTTTTTCATTGGTATTCAAATTCTGTCGCTAGCAAATTTCTTGACTGACACTCTTGGGCCAGCAGGGTGGTAAAAATTCACAAAAAAATGATTTTTTTCCTAACATATCCTCTCAAGCCATGGAAGCCACTACTGTCCATCACACATACATGGCACCTTGTTGTTCAGTAAAACACAGATGTAATTTTACAGACACAATGATCCTCATAAATTTCAGTTTCTGATGTTACATAGCATCAAACTAACTTTTCTGCAATGGTAAGGAATTTGTGGAATTGCCTTGTCCTTTTACTGCTATGAAGTTTTCATATCTGGTTTGAAGTGTTGTTTCAATATGAAGAACTACCTCTTATTTCTTGATGTGAAAATAGGTGATGTCTTTAATACTACCTTCCCAAAAGGCGTTCATGTTCTCTATTGTAAGAATTCTTTTTCTTCTTGTATTGGCTACCACTTCCATCTGAAAAGTATATGAGTTTATCAACCTTGGGAAACTCTTCTTTTATGTAATTTGTTATATACTTTTGAAGCACATGGACAACTGAAGTGCTGTGCTCCAAATAGTCAAGTAGACTGCAAACTTCAACTTTCTCATTTTTTAAGTACAGAACAAATGGATGCACTGTTGCCTGGTCATTGACCCAGTGGTACTCTTGTATTTCATCCAGAACTGCAAGTGTAAAGTCTTCTGCAATATCAGCTGGAACTACGCATTCAGTTTCATAAAGTTGTGCTTTTTTGTTCTTCAAAAACTTGCTTTGGATTTTAAAAACATAGTGGTTATTTTTGAGATTTTCTAAGTTATCAATTAAAGATTCAAAGTACTCTACCTCAGATTTAACCACTATTATCATTTTAGCTCTGTCAGTTGTGACACACTGTTTGCAGGTAACATTGTCAGGCATTTCCTCCTAAGATTCATTAAAACAATTCAAGAGCAGTTTCTTTACCAGGGCATTATCACACAAACTCATCATCATACAGTCGTAACTGTTAGTGTCCCATACCTTTAGATCTAGTAACTCTTTGTAGTTAATATCATTGAGTTTTGCACCCAAAATCATTAGTCTGACATTCTGATGATATAAACAAACTCATACAGAGTGTTTTACAAAATACACAACTTAGGATGAAGGTCACAAAATTTTGACCTTTCAATTTTGCATTCAGGATGAGCATTTTTGAAAGCTACATTAAGTTCATTCAAATTTGACAGTTCTAGTTATTTCTGCTTTGTTACTTTAATTCTATTTATAATAATTCTTTTGCTATATCTGCTACCCAGGTATACTCTACCATTTTCACTGTCTTCAGAAAAACTGCTAGGTCTTTCATAATGTCTCTTCACTTACACCTTCTCCTTTCTTCTTTCCTAACACTGGTAGAATGCCTTGCTCTTTCACTAATTTTTGGTTAGCCTAACCAAATGATCAGAAACATCGAACTCATGAACTATTTTTTCTCTTGACAGCGAATCAGGAAGCATACTTAAAATTTTAACTTTTTCCTCTTTAGGTGTCACTGAACACTTACCTTTTAATTTCTTGATTGAGCTCAAATATTCAGTGTCAGATGATTCTGGAGGTAGGTCTTCTGATTATTTAGAAATACTGTTGGTATCTGTATTATTAAAGTATGATACTAAGTCTTTTCTAATTTAGTCTGAAATTCGTTGTACCTTGCTTTCAATAACAGCTTTTCTATTTCTCATACTCAATTTTCTTATTTTCAAAGCAGGAGAGACCTCTAAATTAGAACAAGCAAAATCTTATTTGGTAATAGCTTCCTCATTAGGAATATGAATGTTGTCATTAATAAGGTTACATTATTCTGGTTCTGGATTCACAATAAATATCTTTGAGTAACAGTTTGAGCACAGGGAATTTCTTGGAAAGCTGTTTTAATCGCACCTAACAAGTACAAATGTTTAAGTTTAATTTCTCCTCAAACCTTTATTAACTGGATTTTTATGAACTTTGAGTGGATCAGAGCATTTATTCCCAAAAATGTGATTGTACTTCAGAACATACTCATAATTTAAACAAAATTTGTCTATCTTCATCAAAGTTAGGGTGACCAGACGTCCAGATAAATCCGGACATGTCCTCTTTTTTATCTCTTTGACCGGGGTCTTGGAGGATTTTTAAATTGGTCTCCTTTTTTGTAAGCCTAAACATAATAAAATTATATTTGCATTATTTCCATTCTATAGTTCTTTTCTTAAATATATTACCTACGGATGGCAGCAGGATTGTCAATTTTATCGATCACATTTTACATAAAGTAATTCAGCATGGAGCTGATAGTCTTTCTGATAATTTGGAGTGTGTCATCACGAAAATTCATAGCTGTTTTTTCTAATTATTCTGTTAGAATGGAACAGTTACATTCATTCTGTAAATTTGTCAACGTAAATTACAAACTAGTCCTGTCTCCTGTGAACACTAGGTGGGTGTCTCTTTTCCCAGCCTCTGAAAGGGCACTGGAAATGTATGCTGCTCTGAAATCTTACTTTCTGTCTGAAAGCAAGCCACCAAACGTTTTGCTTCAGTGTTTCGAGAACGGGTGAACTGGAGCCTATTTATGGCATTTCCATTCACTGATCCCTGTGTTCAATTCAAATATTCTGCATCCAGAAAAGACAGCTATTCTGTGCTTGAAGTGATTGAAATTTTCGGTTCTGTGTGCAAGTAGCTTGAGGACCGATTATCTGAAAAGGTTAAACAGAAGCTGGAAATTGCAGCAGAAGAAGGGTTTGATAAAGAATTTAAACTTTTAATGGAGGAAACTATGTTGCTGTATCAATCGTGCCATGGATATTTAAAATGCTGGCTCTGTGTGTTTGAAATGAATGTCTCTTAAAAAAGATATAACTACAGTGATGTTGAAAAAAGCATTTTGTTTTTGCAAGTTAAATGTAGAGCTTTTGAAATTGAAGACATAAAATTCTTCAGCCAATTCTGTAGTAAAAAATGGGCCAAGTGTTTCTGTGAAAGTAAGTCTATTGATTGTCATTCAGAATTCACTCATTACAACACAATACAGTGATGACAGGAATAGGTTGAACATTGAATCTGTTAAGGGTGTGTTGATGATCTAGTATAATTTAAAAGACTTTTCCTGTGTATCTTTTTACAGCTATCTGCTATGCATGCCTACACTTATACAGAAAATTGGATCCTTCGAAAAGTACCAATAAAAGTCATGGAATGTATGTCATATCTGTTAATTAATTCATTTATTAAATTTGAGCATGTGATCTAAGTATTCTCTTTTTTTCTAACTTTGTCCTCCTTTTTAAACCTGTTTGTCCTCTTGAACCTGAACCATAAACTGTTTTGGGCCACACTTTATTTACTATCTGTCCAGTGGAGTATTGTTATCAATTTTATTACATTCCAATTAGTCTTTCAAATTTATTTATTATTAAATTTTAAAATTACACTCACGATGAAAGCACATAAAGTATTATACACTCTCAATGAAGTATGTACATTCATTGTAACAGATGTTTCTGAACACACTGACTACAACAATGTCACATCTGGTAAATGTAGTAGGTGTACACATTTCATGTATAGACTTGTCACTTACTACGGGGCTCCTGTGCAGACTTGCTACTCTGTCCGCTGAGCTCCTGCACACACTTGTCTCTAGTACTAAACTCATGCACAGAATGTTAGTCTGCTCAATAACAAAGAAATTTCACCTGTTCGTTATTTTACCTTTATCATTTTGAACTTATAATAAAGTGCTACTTAATTGAGAATAGATGTAAAGGGGCAATTTTTTTAAACATAGAACTAAAGAAATAGTTCTATTGTTTAATATTTTATTATTATAATGAACAATACTAACTAAATATAGCATGATAGTGTTAACTAAATATAGGTTACAACTAAATTTTATTACAATGAAACATTAAACCATTTAAAAGGGCAACAAACATAAGGTCAGTTGCAGCGTAATGTGAATTACTTCCTCATTTTCAAAAATTCATATCTTTGTTCTTAGTCAAATATCAATGATGAAATATTTACAGTACTTTGCTATTACATAGGTGTACAAAATGTGCAAAACTGAAATTTTTATATTCAGTCTTACCAGAGATAAGTAGCCCCAAACACCACAAAAAAATAACGATTTTCAAATTTCAAAAATTTATAAAAATCAATGTTCTTGCTCTATATAAGCATAGTAGTTTATGATATCTAACAACAGAAATTCAGTGTTCTTGCTCCATATAAAGTTAGTAGTTTATGATATCTAACTACAGAAAAAAATACACTCTGATAAATCACTGCTTAGTTGGTATTTTTGGGTCTGAAAATTTTCAATAGCAAATTTTGGATGTCATTTTGAATGGTTATTTTTGAATTTGGGGTATTTTGGGTAATAAATAATGCTGTAGAGAAGAATTTTCTAAAAACATCATGTCAATTCCAATGTTGTAACTTAATCCAGTGCAGAGATATTCAAATTAATGCTAGTGTCTCCAAATTGAAAAATCACCATTCAGTAACAGTGCAAGGAATAAAATTAAAAATGGTTAAACAAACCTCAACTGATCACTTCATATGGGTTGACCACTATAATGATCAACAGCTATATTGTAGTGTTCGCCACTTGGATTGGATGAGCATTTCTGTGATGCTCTTAATCATGATGAAACAAGCTGCTTCTTTGGATCTTTATTGTCTGCACTGTCAATCATATTTGGAAATGGTTACAGTTTGATAAGCAATCCTCAAGAATGAACGAAGGTTTTGTGAGCTACTTCATTTGTGACTGATTTACATCTTCTTAAGATTCGTCCCATGAATCTCAGTGTAGCATGTGTTTTCATATTAGTGTTACGTGCTCCTTTCAGTTTAAATAACTCCAGAAGTATAGTTCTAGATATTTAACTGTTGTAACTATTTCCTGTGACTGATCACTCTGTAACTGAACAACAGTATGTCTTTCCATCAATTTCCACAACATTATACTTGTTTATGTCAAGGGAACAATACAAGATACAACACAAATTTTGTGTTTTTCAGGGCATATGAGAAACAACAATTAAGGCCAGTGCAATAAAAAATCAATGCTTCAATGTTTTCTTGCAAAGAAATGCCAATTTCATAGTCCATCTAAAAATACAGTGCAAAGTGCTACACTTCAATTAAATAAATAATTATCATTTATTAAGTGTTGTTTTTTTCATGCCAGCCAGTGGCTTTTTATTTTTGGGAGGGGTGGGGGGGGTAGGGGGAGGGTGGTTAGGACGCAAGACATCTAAGGTCATAAGCGCCCAGTATAGGACCATAGAATGCTGGATCCACTAGGGTAAAAAACTGTTGCGAGGTCCAATACTAAAGGAAGAATAAACAAATCTAAAACATCAAGACGTTACGGAAGAGTATCTAAAAGACATCGACAAGACACCAGAGTCTCCAGGTAGAAATCAAATCTCTTTTGTCATATTACTGCGTTTTAAAAAACTTAAAATGCGAGCCACAGCTCACACGTCATCTGCTAAAATGTCTGGCAAAGCGGGCAGCTGCCCAACCCTGAGACGTAAGTGGCTAAATTAGGGGTAGAGGATCAGGAGATGTCTGACCATTAATGGCTGGCTACAGAAAGGACAGCTGGGTGCAGGGTCGCCACTCAACAAGTGGCGGTGACTAAAGTGGCAGTGCCCTATTCGCAACTGAGCCAACATTACTTCCTCATGACAAGATGGCCGAGAGGAAGTCGACTAGGCTGTTGGGAGAGGTTTGACTTCTCTGAGTCTGTTCTCATGAAGGGAGCTCCATGCCGAAGTGACGTGATATGCCGATAGAGAAAAGTACAAATATCTTGCGACAGAACAGAGTAAGAGGTGGGCTGATCGAGATGGACTGCGACCTTGGCTGCAGCATCAGCAGCATCATTCCCAGGCACACTAACAGGGCCAGGAACCAACATGAACATCACTTAGGCTCTCCCACCTGGGAACAAATGGAGGCAGTCCTGGATCCGTCGAATGATGGGATGGACTGTATCGGGATTATCTAGACTCTGCAGGGCACTGAGGAAGTCAGAGCAGATCACACAGCGAGTGAGCTGGTGCCTCTGAATGTAGTGAACAGCCTGATAGAGGGCAAAAAGTTCTGCTGTAAAAACTGTGCACTGGTCAAGAAGCCGGTATTGAAACTTATCAGCCTCTACGACAAAAGCACAGTCAACACTGTGGGTTGACTTGGAACCATCAGTGTAGAAAAATATGCTATCAGCAAGTTGTGAGCGAAGTTCAAGAAAGTTGCAGCGATATAAATTGTAAATGGTAATAGCCCATAATATATGCAACAGATATACTGAGAAATACTTTCATATCTGATGACTTCTCACTGTCAATAAGAAACACTCTATTCTCTTTGAGTCATTTTATTCACAAAGCCAGCTTTATATTGGTCATGTTCCATTCACTAGAGGACAGAGAAGGACTCTACTGCATGCGTGTCAGAAGTTAGGGAACACTACATCAACCAGCATATGACTGGTTGCGGCCCTCTAAATCTGAACCAATAGAATAAGTGGAATTGATTCCCACAGAGAAGATTTACAGCTTTCAAAGGGTTTATTAAATGCAAACTTAAAACATGTTCGATAAATCTACAGCAGAGAGATATAACTGATACAGCCTATATGTCTTGAAAATGGGAATTACTCCTGCTTCTTTCCAAATTCCTGGAATGCTTCATTACTCCAGCAACCTATACTAAATTTCTACTAAAAGAAGAGTATTCTTTTGTATTTTCATACAGGTATGCCATCAGGTCGTTCCCTCTACTGAGAAATTTTAGTAGTTGAGTTCCTATTCCACAGTAATTTTATTTCTTCATATTCTATTCATTTCAGCATTTATATGATAACTGAAAGAAGGAATCACAGTATGCTCTTCCTCAGTGAAACAAATTTGGAAGAGTGAATTATTCTACTGTCTGGAAGAGAACTTTAATCTGTAAGGAGGTTCTTTGTGGTATGCATTCTGCAGCATAGTGAAAGATTTATTCTAGGTTGAAGACTTCACCGCAATGGATTATATATAATATGGCGTGTGACGAGGGCCTTCCGTCGGGTAGACCACTCGCCTGGTGCAAGTCTTTCGATTTGACTCCACTTCGGCGACTTGCGTGTCGATGGGGATGAAATGATGATGATTAGGACAACATGACACCCAGTCCCTGAGCGGAGAAAATCTCCGACCCAGCCGGGAATCGAACCCGGGCCCTTAGGATTGATAGTCTGTCGCGCTGATCACTCAGCTACCGGGGGCGGACACCGCAATGGATTAAACAATACACACAATGTGTTACCCATATCACACGTTTTGTATGTATGTTTCAAATCATTCATGAAAGTTATTTCACAAAAAATCAAAGAACAAAAACAGAAAAAGTAAACAAACACTCCCAAAGCTACTGATCATTTATGGAAGATGAATGATAAATAATTTCCAGCAGGTCAAATCCACAGGACAGGCATGAGTACCCACTTGAGTCCATCTAGCTCACTAGTGGACAAGCTCAGGTAGTACAGCTACCTACCAGGCATTTCTGGAGCACACACTCCGAGCATAAGCATGTGGACTTGGCCACTCCTATTTGCAGGTACTTGGCCAGGGCAGTATGTACTTGCAGGAAAGGACCAAGGGCCGGGCTGACTGACTGCCTGTTGGTGTGATTGGCTGCCAATGTGTCAGCTATCTGCCCACCATATCCACCTGCCACTGGGCAGGCACTCAGTCTGGAATAGTCTGCCGTCGGAGAATATATTCTGAAGAGGATAGTTGTGCATATTCAGCTTACCAAATAAGTAATTACTTCTAAAATCTGCACAAAGTTTACACTGTAATGCTTATTCTTGATAAATTATGAATGTGTTCCAACAAGGTACATAAATTTGGATCATTCCCATTGGCAAGCAGGGCTCTATCAATTGAACTATCTGACAATGCATCACTGCCCAACTCAGAGGTTTTTTCAGCCAGTACTTAACACTCTTCATACTACATGGAGACTCTCCTGCAAGCTTTGCTAGACTAATATCCCTGAGAGGAGGTATAGGAAATATATAACCTATTAGCTGTTTCCAGAATTAATATCTCATGCTGTGGGAGACTACACACGCAATAACTTTCTGGCACATCAAAATCTCATGGCGACTATATCCTCTTAGATATGTACTGTCTACAATTGTATCTCTTCAATAAGTGGAGAAATTAAATATGAATTTATATCACTTACCTCTCCTTTGGTTCAGAATCTCTGGACTTAAAAGATTTGGATTGTCTCCAGGTCGAGGTACATCAAGATGATTTCCTGTAACTGCTACATCTGGTGTTAAGGTGGATGGATTATTCTCTTTCTGACCTTGCTTTGATTCTGAATTTCCACAGCTATCAGAAGATGTAGCTGCAATATAACAGAAACAACTAATGTTTATAAACAGTTTCAACCTAACTAGCATTGAAATGCAGAGTAAATACATTATTTTTTTACAGTTGTATGGACATGCCTAAAATATACAAACAGGATAAGTATTTTTTGTCCGTATTACATAAGTATTGAAAGGAGACAAGTAGGTAAACATTAACTTCACTATTTCATTTGGAATGGTTCATATCAGCTTCAAATAGAACTTTCTGCCAGTGATTTTTTAACTTTTAATTAAATACAAATTTATAGCGATGTGAGGAGAGTGCACTCTTGTCAAGGATTTTTAATTTGATGTCAATACAAATATAGCTGAGGTGATAGATACTGGGGAAGAGTGACAGCACTGCAAGTGGTTGCAGAATATGCAGTTTCAGTTTCTGGGAACTCAATTTCCAGCATTGAGAAACTACAATATGACATTACATAGAAAATTGTGTTATTATTTTGGGTAATGCACAACGATGCTTTAAAAATAATGAGTGAGAGTGGATGTAAGAATTTTGCACTTCACAAAACATGCCACACCAGCTACTTTCCTGTTGGGTCTACCCCAAATGACACTATCACAGAAAAGATAAGCATGTGTTTTTCACATCCGTAAATAACTCATGTCCGAATTTTGTAACCTTCCTTAATTTGATGTGAATTTTCAACTGATTCAGTCCTTGAATTAGATTTGAACCATGACAGTATCAGCAACATACATTGCTTACAACATTTACTTATACATCATCATTTATTTTCCAAAATGATACTTCTGAGACATTACAGCTTACTGTCAAGCATATGAATGAATCACATGTCAATTCAAGCTGCTGTTCTTGTTATTATTGTAACACGATCACTAGAACAAACTTTGTCAGAATACGTCTCATGATACATCCCAAAATATGTGCACTATTAACATGAAACATTCTTTTATCCTCTTACACTTGTAATCCCAGCCAGTAATACTTACTTCTTGAAGTTTTTCAGGTTTTTCGATACTCTGGTTTATTGGTCTCTAGCAAAGAACCATTAATGTATCCAATGTTTACAGCAAACAGCATTAACATCTTACACTGCTAACAATATCAGTGGGAAGAGTTCCATAAAGTAGAAATGAAATGAAATGTGGAACCTAGTCAATGTTATTTGGAATCTTACACAGCACTGGACTGCCCTCATTGGAAGCTTCCTTTAACTATGAACGGGCAATTGTTGTAACCTCAAACAGAGGTTTCCTATGATGGGGTGTGAAATGACTGAGATAAAATAATTCTGCACACAAATAGTACAATGATGCGCCAAAGAAACTGGTACAGGCAAGCGTATTCCAGTACAGAGATATGTAAAAAGGTAGAATATGACACTGTGGTTGGCAATTCCTATATAAGACAACAAGTGTCTTGTGCAGTTGTTAGATCGGTTACTGCTGTTACAATCACAGGTTATCAAAATTTAAGTGAGTTTGAACATGGTGTTATAGTCAGCGCATGACCTCTGGGACGCAGTATCTCTGAGGTAGTGATGAAGTGGGGATTTCCCCACATGACCGTTTCACGAGTGTACTGCGAGTCTCAGGAATCCAGTAAAACATCAAACCTCTGACACTGCTGCGGCTAGAAAAAGATCATGCAAGGATAGGAACAACAATGACCGAACAGAATCCATCCAATGTGACAGAAGTGTAGCCCTTCAGCAAAACGCAGCATATTTCAATGCTGGGTCGTCAGCAAGTAGCAGTGTGCAAACCATTCAACAAAAGATCATCAATATGGGCTTTCGGAGCTGAAGGCCCACTTGATGACACAAAGCTTTACACCTTGCCCGGGACAGTTAACACTAATATTGGACATTTGATGCCTGGTCGGAGAAGTCTCGTTTCAAATTGTATTGAGCAGATGGACTTGTATGGGTATGGAGACAACCTCATGAATCCAAGGCCCCTGCATATCAGCAGGGGCTGTTCAAGTTGATGGAGGCTCTGTAACTGTGCGGGGCGTGTGGGACTCCTGATACATTTAGATACAACTCTGACAGGAGACATGTATGTAAACATCCCGTCTGATTACCTGCATCCATTCATGTCCATTGTGCCTTTCAAGCCTTGGGTGATTCCAGCAGGACAATGAGACACCCCATGCATCCAGAATTGCTACAGGGTGGTTCCAGGAACACTCTTCTGAGTTTAAACACTTCCCCTGGCCACCAAACTCTCCAGACGTGAACATTATTGAGCATATCTGGGATATCTTGCAACTCGCTGCTTAGGAGAGATCACCAACCCCCCCCCCCCCCCACCTCCCTCTCCTCCCCCGTACTCTTACAGATTTATGGATAACCCTGCAGGCTTCATGGTATCAGTTACATCCAGCACTACTACAGACATTAGTCGATGGCATGCCAAGTCGTGTTGTGGCACTTCTGCATGCTCACGAGGGGCCTACATGATATTAGGCAGGTGTACCAGTTTCTTTGGTTCTTCAGTGTATAACAGGTTACTTTATGGCTGTTGCTTTTCTTTTTCTTTATGTTTACCCAGTAATTTACAAAGAACACTGGAAAAATGTTTGATTTCAGTATTTGTACAAAAAATATTCTTACAAACAGTGCCTCTGAAATGGTTATTCTGACGGCCTATTTACTAGTAGTTAATGAAAATGTATTCTTATATAATCCATATGGCCATATCACGCAAATATTTTTGAGGATCATGGCTGTAGCAGTGCATCATTTACATTAGAGAAGAACGTGTAAGGAGGATTGAGGAAGGCATAATATATTAAGAGAGAGAGAGAGAGAGAGAGAGAGAGAGAGAGAGAGAGAGAAAAAGGGAATCACTACAGTTTTGACTCCCTGTATGAAACAAGGAGAAATGTAACACTTTTCCAAAAATTAACTTTGGTTCATGATTACTTGAGACTACTCTGTCTTACATATTTTTACATTTATCTAAAAGCTATCTAGTCTCTTGTGCTACCATTGAGTGGGGGGAGAGAGAGAGGCAAATGTAGACTTAAATAGAAATCCAAAACTACACTTGTATTCTGCAAATGACAATAAAGAGCACAGCACACACACTGCATCATATTATTCATTGTTCTTTTCACTAAATTTGTGAGTGGATCAAAACACTTTTATATAATCATTTTGGTAGGCACTGCTCTTGCACGACACTATTGCATGTTGCGATTCTTTGTTGACAACACATATTCAAATTTCAGACTGCACATTTTTCCAAATAATGGAATGTTTTTAATGAATATGTATCAATTGAGATCATACTAGTTGTGTGCAAAATCCTTTTCTAAGTTATATAAGGCAGTAAAAATCTTTTCTTCTTGTACTAAAAATACTACAGCACTATTTCAAGACAGACTCTGTGAGTATTTTCTAACTACTCTCCTTTGCAGATGATCTGCAATTTCCCATAGTACGAACAACAAACTGAAGATCACAACTTGTTTTTTCCAGAAATGGACTTAATAAACTATTCTATTTCATATACTTATAGAGAATTACTTTCAGGGAAACATAAATGCAAATAAATGAAGCTGTAGGTGATTGATCTTGTGAGAGAAGTTGGTATCTGTTTTTGATCAGTGAAACCAATTTTGTAATGAAATTGAGAATGACATGAAGAAAGATTAAGGAAAGGCAAACCTACATTTCTAGCATTTGTAGACTTAGAGAAAGCTTTTGACAATGTTGACTGGAATACTCTCTTTCAAATTCTAAAGGTGGCAGGGGTAAAATACAGGGAGCGAAAGGCTATTTACAATTTGTACAGAAACCAGATGGTAGTTATAACAGTCGAGGGACATGAAAGGGAAGCAGTGGTTGGGAAGGGAGTAAGACACGGTTGTAGCCTCTCCCCGATGTTGTTCAATCTGTATATTGAGCAAGCAGTAAAGGAAACAAAAGAAAAAATCGGGGTAGGTATTAAAATTCATGGAGAAGAAATAAAAACTTTGAGGTTCGCCGATGACATTGTAATTCTGTCAGAGACAGCAACGGACTTGGAAGAGCAGTTGAATGGAATGGACAGTGTCTTGAAAGGAGGATATAAGATGAACATCAACAAAAGCAAAACAAGGATAATGGAATGTAGTCTAATTAAGTCGGGTGATGCTGAGGGAATTAGATTAGGAAATGAGGCACTTAAAGTAGTAAAGGAGTTTTGCTATTTGGGGAGCAAAATAACTGATGATGGTCGAAGTAGAGAGGATATAAAATGTAGGCTGGCAACGGCAAGGAAAGCGTTTCTGAAGAAGAGAAATTTGTTAACATCCAGTATTGATTTAAGTGTCAGGAAGTCATTTCTGAAAGTATTTGTATGGAGTGTAGCCATGTATGGAAGTGAAACATGGACGATAAATAGTTTGGACAAGAAGAGAATAGAAGCTTTCGAAATGTGGTGCTACAGAAGAATGCTGAAGATTAGATGGGTAGATCACATAACTAATGAGGAAGTATTGAATAGGATTGGGGAGAAGAGAAGTTTGTGGCACAACTTGACCAGAAGAAGGGATCGGTTGGTAGGACATGTTCTGAGGCATCAAGGGATCACCAATTTAGTATTGGAGGGCAGCGTGGAGGGTAAAACTCGTAGAGGGAGACCAAGAGATGAATACACTAAGCAGATTCAGAAGGATGTAGGTTGCAGTAGGTACTGGGAGATGAAAAAGCTTGCACAGGATAGAGTAGCATGGAGAGCTGCATCAAACCAGTCTCAGGACTGAAGACCACAACAACAACATGAACATGTGAACAGTATATTAAACAGAAAATAAAGATCTACTTATGAATTTTCACAACAGAATAAAAGTAGAATGCAGCTGGGAGACTCACAACCTTCTTAAAGCCCTTTCTTCTAGTTTTCATAAACTTTATTACAATACAAACTCCATTGTGGAAAAAACAAATGAAAGTGAGGCCAGGGAATCACTTCACTGCAATTGTTTGACAGCTGGTGGGCAGAGTTCTGTAACAGATCACAAAACTGAACTTTTGAGTCTTCATCCGCCACCGCCACCGCCACCGCCACCGCCACCACCACCACCACCACCACCACCACCACCACCACCACCCACTACTCTCCATTAGTGTAATGAAGGCTCAAAACCTAGTCTGGTTTTCTGATTTGTTAAGGGGAAATGTGTGAAGTCAGAGAAAAATGGACTTTGGTGGCTTTTCCTTCTCTTCAGATCCTTTATACTGTGGATGTCACCATGACTTTGAGAGTCACCATATAGCAGAGTTGCTGAGTTGCAGTCTTTGGCTGCCGAGGTGGCCTCAACAGTCACAAACTGTGAGTGCGTGTGTGTGTGTGTGTGTGTGTGTGTGTGTGTGTGTGTGTGTGTGTGTGAGCTGCATTGGCATGCACAAATGAGAGAGAGAGAGAGTGAGAGAGAGAGTGAGAGAGAGAGAGAGAGAGAGAGAGAGAGAGAGAGAGTACACTGTTTGATTCCAATGAAAGCTTTTTCGGCTGAAAGGTTACTTGTTTGACAGTCTTCTTTTTTGTGCCTATCTGCGACTTAGCATCTCTGCTCTATGGCGAGTAGTAATCTACCTTTCTGTTCACAATATTGTCATAAACAACCTAATCAGACATACTGCGTGTGGTCATCTGAACTGCAGTGTACAAGTAGGAAATGCCATTTTGTGACTCCAGTAAATAAGAAATCGTATGCAGAGGTGATGATTAGGGACGCAACCATTTGTGTGGCTCTGGATAAGGAGGTGCATCAGAAAGCTCTGCAAGTTTAGGACCCTACTTTGTATGACACTTTACAATGGGCCCCATCCTTAAAAGTTTTGCTGGCCACAGGCCATTGATTAGATTTCTGGGATGAGGTGGTGGCCATTGGGTCAGAACCAAGAGAGGGATACAACTTTGCCAACACAGAAAATGCAGCAAAGCAGTGCTCAAACACCATTGCTCTCCACCTGCATCATGTAAACAAGGAAACAAGCCTGACCGGATTGTTTTCGAACATGCCAGAGAAGACAGACACAGTGCGAGGCACGCTGGAAGGAAGGGCTTACCACATCTGCCTGCCACACTACAGACAAAAAACACTTGCCTCAACAGGACCAAATGAACATTAATATGATTTCATTGGAGTATCACACCACAGTGGTTTCACTAAGAAACTGTTCACACTCAATTTGTGCAATAACAATTTCAGCTACAAGTAGACACGGGTGCCACTGCATCTCTCTTAAACTCTCAAACCTGCCTCCAACTGGGAGCACCGACCATTCAATCTGCACCTCACAAGTTCGTGGCATATAACAAACAACACATTCCACTCAAAGGACTACTCACAATTGTACAAAACGTATGAAAACCTTGTCTGACACTCCACCTTCCTTGTAGTTCACAGCACAGATGCTTTTTCCTCTTTCAGGTTTGTTATTGATGACTTGGTCCATCTGGTCTCAGAACGAGTGCCATTTTGAGAATTAGAAACCCTCAGTAAGGACTAAGCTGACATTTTCTCTATTGGTCTAAGAAAAGTGAAGAACTTTACAGAGCACATTACATTAAATAAATAGGTGCATCCTTGCTGCTTCTGTGTGCGACCCATGCTCCTCACACTGTGGGATGCTATTCAGAATGAGCTAGATAGATTTCAGCATTATACATCTTTGAATGTGTGTTTGCAAGTGAGTGGGCAACACCTTTGGCTATTGCGAAAAAACTGTCGTGGAATCTGCACCTGTGTGGAGACTTTAAAAGTTATGGTCAGTTCCCAGTCAGAGATTGATATGTATCCCATTCTGAAACCCGATGAGTTTTTCTCTGCACTCACAGGAGACCGGTATTTTGTGATGATCTATTTCTCAGAAGCTTGGAACTACTGCTGGATGAGGACTCACAGAAACTTTTGGTAGGGAACATGCCGCATGGATTATACCATTTCAAATGGTTAGCTTTCAAGGTAGCCAGTGCCCCAGCCATCTGTCAAAGGTTTCTGAAGCAACAGCTACAGAATGTTCTGGGCTGCATAAATTATCTAGAAAAGATTGTGGTGATGGGAGGCACAATGGAAGAACATTTCAAAAACTTGGGATGGTTGTTGCACACCGTCCGGTCTGCAGGCCTATAATGCAATACTGAAAAATATCTTTTTTTCAACCATTGGTGGAATACCTGCGACACATCATCTCTTGTGAAGGTATTAAGCTCCCACGGAAGCCGGTCACAGCTGTCACTATACTTCCTTGGCCCACAAATTTAAAGGAGCTCCAGCTCTTCTTGAAAAAAAAAAAAAAAAAAAAAAAAAAAAAAAAAAAAAAAAAAAAAAAAAAAAAAAAATTGTATTGCAGAAAAATTATCATAGGTTCGGCATTGGCCGCCCATCCACTCATCAACCTTTGGAATAATGGCATGCCTTTGGTATGGTCGGAGGCACACGAAGAGGCATTCACGACTGAAGTGGGCCCACCTCTCAGAATTCTGTCTCACCACATTTCAATCAACAAACAGCTAGTGGTGGTGGCAGCCACTTATGAATGGGCTCTGGGGATCATTCTGGCACAAAGGACATAGGCGACTCTGAAAATTTGATCATATTTGTGTTGAAGACACTCAATGCCACATAGAATGGATATCTGAAAATTGAAAAAGAGGCTCTCAAGATGACCTTTGCACCGAAGAAATGCCACGTATTCCTATACGGAACACAGGTTCACCTCATTACTGATCATAAGCCATTGATCTCCCTCTTTAGTTCTGCAGCAAGGCTACCTGAGGGAACTGCCCAGTGCTGGGCACTCTTTCTCAGTAGATACAATTATGAAATTCGCTTCTGCAGTACCACTCAGTACACCAACATGGACACACTGTACCATCTCCCGAAGATCCCTGACCCGGAGTTCAACAAAAACAATATCTTGTGCTCCCTGCTGTACAAAGATGCTCAACAGGTGGTGGATGCTTTTCTTGTCAAGGAGTCTGTGCGTAGCCATGGCCAAGGACACCATATGACAACCTGTACAGTGGTGCATAAAACTCTGCTGTCCGAACTGCATTTCCAGTCAAGAGTCCAAACTGTTATGCCATTACCTCCACCTCACTAATTATGGTGGATAGAGTTGTCCTACTAACCACCTGTCAATGGTCTCCCCGAGTAGACCCGCTGGAACCTCTGCACCTGACACTCTTATGGTTCTTGCGCTATGGTCACTGGGGTGTCTTGTGAACTTAACTGCTCACTCAGCACCGTATGTTGTGACCAGGCATAGACCAGCAGGCTGAACATCTTGTCTGCAACAGTCATCAGTGTGAAGAAAAGTATGTGGCTGCCCGGCAAACATTTTCATCCAGGAGTGGGTTCACGTCGGCTTCACGGGCACCTTCCTGGATACTACCTCAGTGACTGTCCTCAATGCATACTCCAGCTTTCCATACACAGTCAACCGTTGTCCATGAGTGCAGAGACTACAGCTGCAGTGCTCAGCACAATTTTCATTATTTACACTTCCTTTCACACTGGTGTCAGCCAATGGACCACAGTTTTGCTTACATTTTTTCTGATACCTCTGCTACAGAAATGATATTCAATAGCTGTTGTCTCCATTTTTCCACCCTCACTCGAATGATGAGGCTGAAAGACTCCTTTGAGCTTTTAAAATAATGATGAAGACATATGTGGCTGACATTCCTACCAATGAAGCACTATCATGTTTTTGAGTTCCTGCAAGCTGATGCTGAGAGGGAATAAAAGTCCAGAGGAACTCACCCATGGCCATCAGCCAAAATACTCTCCCATTTCTTGCTGAAAACACCTGTGGGGCCATCTGTGGCACTGTCTTCACACCTCTAGCCAAGCATCCATGTGTGGGCATGGGGCTGTGGATGCTAGGACAATCCTCCAGTGGTGGTCTGGCAGCAGTAGGGACACTGCGTATTCACTCTGGCCATGGGAGCCCAGACAGTGGCAAGCCATCAAAATCACTCTATCTGCAGTGGGAGACCCAGCTGCTGCTGTCTCCAGGTCTGACGGCAGATACACATCACTGGACCCTCTGCTATCTCCCTTCCTGCTTCTGAGCTTTTCCTTCCCTTCCCCTACCAGCTGTACTGCCACGTGCTTCTGTGTTCACTGACTGGGAGCTGGTAAAACCACAGGGGCCATCCGATGCTTCCACAGACATCAGCTTAGTTCAGAGCACTGCCCGGCAGAGGTCAACTTGCTGAGACACAGCTCGCCACTTCCCCAAGGAAGAAGGGATATGCTAACCCAATGGGCTAATATCTAGATGTCGGACACCAGCAGATATCTCCGAGGTACGCAGTCGTCGCATGACTAGCACATATAATGTGACAGTCACTCCACGTCTACTGTTCCAAAGTGTGGCTGACAGGGGGAGATACTGTAGCTGAGCAATGACACATGATGGCTACACAGGCAGCTCCCAGCATCACCTGCAGCATGCTGTTTACACATGTGGTTGCCGTTCAGCAATTGCCCTCAGCCTGCTCTTGTTCATCGTGCTATTTACTATGCTAGCTGGAGCTGTACTGTAGCTGTCTTGCCTTGTGGCTCTGCCATACATTGTATCTGTTGTGAACTACTGTCCTCTGAGGGCATTAAATATACTTGTTCTGGAGGAGTCATCTCATTTCTTTCTCCCCCCCCCCCCCCCCCCCTGACTGGATCAGTTAGCTCCCTTCATCTCTCCTGCAGAGTTTCCGAAATTTTCAGAGTTAACAAAACTATATGGGAGACTGAAAGAAGTTAAGCACAATGTCAAACATTACATCTCAATGTTTAATGGCCATACAGTCTTCTGCAAGTCTTATGGACAAGACCCATATGAAGGGCATAATGTGAAGTAAGATTTCTGGTACATATCATACCACAAAATTATTTGTTTGAATCATAGTGAAACAGTTCTCCACATACAGCACTAAATCAGATTGGTATTGGCATGTTTGTGGAGATTACCACTGCGTAAACAACCACATCCCTCCCAATGGCTACCAAATTCCGCAAGCAACAGAACAGTCTGGAAAATGTCCACATTGCCTTACTAACTTTCCCAAGTGTGGAGTATGAACATGCATTGCTGGAAGACGTAATCAAACTTTGCCCCAGCCAGCCAACAGAAACAAGATGTAAGTATACTGGTTTCCTTACCAAGTATTTGCCGTTGCCCAAAATAATTACTCATAATATGGCAGGGAACTTCTCAATACTTATTAAGTGATAAAATATTTCAGATATCTGCTTGAAGGGCAAACATCTACTGTCTACATTCGTTTTTGGCTGCATCACTGCAAGTCTGTTACCTCCCGTACATTTCTCAATTTGCACCTAATTTGTGGCATGTGCCTGGGGCCTTATTCTGTAGTGATGTCATTTTCAGTTTGTTAGCCAAACTTGCTATTCTGCAAGTTTCTGAGACCTGTTACCGATCGGTCTGCCCACTGTTTTTCCGACAACTATAGTGAGACTCAGTTAGTTTTCAGCATGGTCACTCGTTCAGTTCAGTGTGATTTGTCTGAAGCTAGAAGTTGTTATTTTAGATATACTGACTGGTTTAGTTTCAGATTTAATGATTATGGTTTACTGAAGAATCACTATGATGCATCTGAGTGGAAAGTGAGTTCATAATAGTCTGTTTTCTGTTGTTAGAAACATGGTCTGTATTGTTGTTACTGTGAGTCATTATAACATTAAAAAAACATTTCTGGTCAATAGTCTCACAAAATACCTGTTATTTTTGTGCACTTAAGAGTTTAAAAATCATTAAATTTCAAAATGTCAGCTCTACTTGCATATATGACATGAGTGTCAACAGAAATTACTAGTGACTGTAAACATTTCCTGCAAATGGTTTAAGTTACTTATTATTGAAACATGTTTACAATTTTTAAGTAACAATGAAAAGGAATTTTGTGAAGCTTTATAGTGGAAACCTTCAAAAATGTCATGGATTTATGGCTTACATCCGCACTGTTCAGCAATAAAATCAACCTGCATCCCTCCCCATAAAATCAACCCGCATTTCTCTCTCTTACAATCAGCGGGAATAGAAAACTCACTGCACACAAGTTATCATGGCCAAGTGGTAAGGCCAGAAACGAAATGAAATGTTGTGTGGCTAGGGCCTCCCGTCGGGTAGACCGTTCGCCTGGTGCAGGTCTTTCAATTTGACGCCACTTCGGCGACCTGCGCGTCGATAAAGACCGTAGATTTGCATTCTACTACTTAAAAATTTTTTTTCCGCTTCATGTTTGTAACACATTCTGAGACTTCATTATTCATGGAAGTTAAGTATTTTTCTGCAATATTCATTGTTATTTACAAGCAAGACCACACTTTCTCAATAGTGGGTATCTTTGCGAGTCTTCCAGCTTTCCCAGCGGATCTTCAGTATCTCTGATTTTGTGACTTCCGTATGTTTAAAAAATGAAAGATGAAATTGCTGTGCGTGAAACAACTGTCAGAGACATTTGTAGTTTTCTTGTGACAAATAATGCACCATTTTTCTCCGAATACATAGCGATTTCTGAGTGTGTGGTTAGACAGGAATCCAAGAGCACACTTCAAATTACTGCCAATGAAAGTAGCAGCAATCACCTTTTTACTTTTGCTTGTCACAAGTATTTAACTCTAATTGAATCCTTAACAATAGTAGACAGAGATGAAAGATTCCTGCCATAATAGTTTTAGAATATACCATCATATATGACACATTTTGATTCATCTACATCTACATCTACATTTATACTCCGCAAGCCACCCAACGGTGTGTGGCGGAGAGCACTTTACGTGCCACTGTCGTTACCTCCCTTTCCTGTTCCAGTCGCGTATGGTTCGCGGGAAGAACGACCGTCTGAAAGCCTCCATGCGCGCTCTAATCTCTCTAATTTTACATTCGTGATCTCCTCAGGAGGTATAAGTAGGGGGAAGCAATATATTCGATACCTCATCCAGAAACGTACCCTCTCGAAACCTGGACAGCAAGCTACACCGCGATGCAGAGCGCCTGTCTTGCAGAGTCTGCCACTTGAGTTTGTTAAACATCTCCGTAACGCTATCACGGTTACCAAATAATCCTGTGACGAAACGTGCCGCTCTTCTTTGGATCTTCTCCATCTCCTCTGTCAACCCGATCTGGTACGGATCCCACACTGATGAGCAATACTCAAGTATAGGTCGAACGAGTGTTTTGTAAGCCACCTCCTTTGTTGATGGACTACATTTTCTAAGGACTCTCCCAATGAATCTCAACTTGGTACCCGCCTTACCAACAATTAATTTTATATGATCATTCCACTTCAAATCGTTCCGCATGCATACTCCCGGATATTTTACAGAAGTAACTGCTACCAGTGTTTGTTCCGCTATCATATAATCATACACTAAAGGATCCTTCTTTCTATGTATTTGCAATACATTACATTTGTCTATGTTAAGGGTCAGTTGCCACTCCCTGCACCAAGCACCTATCCGCTGCAGATCTTCCTGCATTTCGCTACAATTTTCTAATGCTGCAACTTCTCTGTATACTACAGCATCATCCGCGAAAAGCCGCATCAGATGCATGTTATAAACTATGACAAACTTCAATGCTGCACTTGCCAAATGCTCTTGAAAAGGAATTATTTAAAATTTGTTTTTAAGACCCAAATTGTTGATGTATCCTACAGAGAAGTAGGCTATGTCATCATTTGGATCTCTAGGAGTGAATTACAACCACATTCTATGCATCTTCTTATTCTTTGACACTATCTTAAAACAATTTTTTGGGTGTTTTCATAGAAGAGCTTGTACAATGTGGTACTACACACCATTCCTAACATATATTCCAAAAACATAAAATCCAAAACAAGATGTCAATGTGAATGAGAATAAAATGACATAATATGGCATTTATGACAATTTCCAGAACACAGTCAAATACCCTATCATTATTGTGCAGGCATGGAAACACATGGTCAGCGAAATTTCAGCAGCACTACGTCCTTCAAACACACATTTCACTACTGTGAAGAACAGCGTGCCCGTGTCAGCTGCTAGCTGTTTTGAGTCCATGGCACTGTGCGCACAGCAGCGTGCATGCGTGGATCTATGGGCACTTGCTTTTGATTGATTTGCACACAGAGAACTGACAACAGCACCTTGGTTGACAAGAACAGAACGACATTGCTTCCAAAATGCTCACAGAATAACATGGGGACTCTCCTCTGAAAACAAGGCCACTTGGTGCCCTCGCCTACCAGGAAGAATGATATGGGACACACGAAAATGGAAACTGTCTACAAAGTTAATTATTCTTTACTAACAGTTTGTAACAGTATGTTCAATTAACTTTTTGCAAAATTATGTGGAACTGTTTTGGCAGTCTACATTTTGTTTTAGGGAAAGCAATTCTAAGTTGGAAATGGTGTTTGGCTTATTAATTTTGACACAAAATATTGCTAAGTATAAGGAGTAATCCACACGTCATATTAAAGAAACAAATGGTAGAAGGAAAAGGATTTTCTTAAAAGTTTCTAGGAACATAGCAATGTATCAAAGTTAGAACAATGTACAAATACTTTCTCATCTCATTCAAGTAAACTAATTAAAAGAACAGCATGCAGAAGGGAGAAAATAATATCTAAGGATATAATGGTGAACTATTTACAACACCTAAAATTATTGAGTGCACGTAATGAAATGTACAATTGAGAGAAAAAGGAAAGTGCCTAAAAGGAAGTAAGAAATTCTGCTCCGTACCAACTAACTAAAAAAAAGAAAACAACTAAAGGAGTTTCTGTGGCCTTGTGGGAATACTCTGTGTGTTTTATATGACTCACCATTTTCTTCAATTTGATGACAAAAATTAGAAGGTCAATGTCTATTATCATATGATGTTCCTGGAAGAATTGTTACCCCCACACGTTCCCCCATTGCTACAATGGTGACCCCTTGATGTCTCAGAATGTGTTCTATCAACCAATTCCTTCTTCTAGTAAGGTTGTGTCTTTTTCCCCCAATTCTATTCAGTATATACTCATTAGTTGTGTAATCTATCCATCTAATCTTTAGTACCCTTCTGTAGCAACACATTACAAAAGTTTCTATTCTCTTCTTTCTTAAATTGTTTATCTACTATGTTTCATTTCCATACATGGCTTCACTTCATACAAATATTTTCAGGAAAGACTTCCTGACAATTAGTTCTATATTTGATGATAATAAATTCAACAATAGATTTAAAAGTAGGGAAGTCTTTTTAAAAAGTATCTGTATGGTGTATATGAAGTGAAACATGGACGATAAATAGTTTAGACAGGAAGAGAATAAAAGCTTTTGATATGTGGAGATACAAAAGAATGCTAATGGTTAGAAGTTCAACACACTTACGGATATATTTACACATTATTTTAACATATCATTTCCAGTAAAAATCAGAAAATCAAGAGTAGTAGGCTTAACAGAAAAAATTGCTGGTTGACAACAGGTATAAAAAAAGCCACGTGCTGAAAAACTGAGATTATATGAGATCTCCAAGTCTTCCACAGTATCCAATGAATTCCTTGTATATTTCAAGAATTATAAAATGATACTTAAAAAAATGATCAAAGAAGCTAAAGTAATGGAAAATGACTGTTATACAAATAACTCTAACAACAAAATGAATGCTGTATGGAGTATAGTGAAACAGCAATCTGACAATGTTTCTCCTCAGAATTCCAATATTAAATTGAATTGTAATGAAAAAGAAATTAATGATCCTAAAGAAATAGCAAATGTGTTCTATACTTTTTTTTTAGCAATATAAGAGAGTAATTAATTGCTGAAATTAAACCTGCCTAGTATCATCTATAAGTACCAACATAAATCCTACTTCATTGTTTCTCTGTCCAATAACCCAGAAAGAAGTCCTGTCGGTTATCAGAACTTTAAAAGTGAACCATTCCACTAGAATACATGGCATCCCAGACAGCTTTATTAAAAAATGTGGCAATCTTATTGTTGAACCATTAGCTCATTTTTGTAATAGCTCCTTTTAAACAGGAATTTTCCCATCATGCCTAAAAACCGCTAAGCTCAAACCACTATTCAAAAAAAGGTAAAAAGGATGAAGTGGCTAATTACAGGCCAATTCCTTTACTATCTGTAGTCTCAAAAACCATAGAAAACGTTTTTCAAAGAAGAGTAGTAGATTTTCTGGAAGAGCAGAAAATACTATCCACAGCACAACATAGTTTTAGGAAAGGCCGATCAACTGATACAGCAATTTTTGAACTATTAAGTGAAGTACTTCAGAAACTGAATAATGGCATAAATGTCACTGCAATTTGCCTAGCTCTCTCTAAGGTTTTTGATATCATAGATCACACAAAACTATTGCCTAAGCTTGACAATATGGGGATTAGAGGAACATCTAACAACTGGATAAAGTCATACCTACGTGGTTGAAAACAAGTGGTTGAAAACAAGTGGTTGAAGTGCAGCATCAAAATTTCATCACACTCACTCAACACTATTCAAACTATGAAACCATTACATACGGAGCGCCACAAGTTTCAGTTCTGGGACCTCTTATATTTCTGTTATATGTGAATGACCTAAACAAATTCTGCGAGAACGTCATCCAGTTTGCTGACGATACAAATGTGCTAGTGAGTGGGAAAGAAATGGAAATGCTTCAGAAGTCTACAACAGAGACACTGAACAATACTGAAAACTGGTTCAGTCAAAACAAATTGATATAAATGCATATAAGACAGTGGAACTAAATTTCTATAATGTGAAAAAAGGTGAGCAAACTGTCCAGACTCAGATTTTGACAAAGATCTTCAGGATGTAGACAACACTGAGTTCTTGGGAGTATGGCTCCAAGACAATCTTAAATGGGGGACACATATTGAACAAGTCTGTAAGAAATTAAGCACTACATGCTACTTAATGAGAATATTAGAGGGAGGCTGCAACAAAGATTCTCTGAAAACTGTGTATCATGCCTATATATACTAACAACTGAAATATGGAAATTTTTCTGGGGTAACTCTTCTCTTAGCCAAAAGCTCTTTAGGCTACAAAAAAGAATTATAAGAATAATCAAGGGTGTAAAATGGAACAAAACCTGTAGACCACTCTTTATAAAGCTAGAAATCCTCCCACTTCCATGTATATATGTGAATGAGATAACCATGTTTATGAAAAAATACTCAATGGAAAATCCCACTCTCTTCCAGAAAAATGATAATATCCACTCCTATAACACCCAGCAAAAAGGAAACCTTCATTTAGACCCACCCATACCACCCTGAATAAAAAAGGAACCCTGTATTATGGGAAAGTTATATATAATGAATTTCCCCCACAAATTAAATCAATAAATGACATGGCCAATTTCAAGTCAACTGCTAAGGCATATCACTGCTTCTATAGCCTCCACGAATTCTTTCAGGAAGTTCACTAACGATTTGTGTCTTTGCCTTAGTGATGTATCATATAAATGTTACTAGAACTTTAATTATTTACCATGTAAATGTTGCTCTAATACAAATATTAATCTGCCAGTACAGTACATGCTCTTTCTGCTTTAAAATATCTTCTCTATACAATGGTATAATGCGCCCTTAGTTATAATTTTTTATGTTGTGCATGAGTTTTAAGTTGTGCATGTTGTCACAATATAGTAGCTTTTCTTTTAAAATGAAATATTTGGGATGCAAGAGAGCTGCCCCTTACCCCATTACTGAAATACAAGGAACTTTTTACAATACACTTCTCTCAATTGATGGTTATTGTTAAACTACAAAAATGGTTCAAATGGCTCTGAGCACTATGAGACTTAACTTCTGAGGTCATCAGTCCCATAGAACTTAGAACTACTTAAACTTAACTAACCTAAGGACATCACACACAGCCATGCCCAAGGCAGGATTCGAACCTGCGACCATAGCGGTCGCGCGGTTCCAGACTGTAGCGCCTAGAACCGCTCGGCCACACCGACTGGTGTTAAACTACACACCATATACACTTCCAGTGTATGGACAATGATACTTGACATTTAACACTTGCAGAAAGTTGTTTGGACTGCTACTACAGAATGAGGTGTGCAACGGAATGTGTTATAGGATGCATTTATTGGTTTATATGTCTCATATATCAGAAGTACTTAACTAATCTCATCTTCAACATGTTTCTTGAGTAGTTGGTTTGAACACTATTTGCTCACTTGTGTTAGTAAAAGCCCTACAAGCTCTGTGCTGAAAATGTAGTATTTTAACTGAAAAATCCATTTCCAACATGTAGTACAATTTGAAACTGGTGACGAAACAGAGTCAAAATAACAAATTTTTCTTCTGGGCAACTGGTAAAGTTCACAGTCAGGGCGCATATAGAAGTGAGAGAGCCTATTCACTGTAGCTATATGAAATCAGAAAGGAAGAAAACATTTCTACAAATACTGTAAATGCCTAACTCACTTAGGTACTTAAAAATTATATAAGCATTTAGCGAGCAGGGCACCATGGTGTGGCCAATATCAAACACTGGAATTGATAATTCCTACATTTCATGATCACATTTATCCTTTGATTTTGTGCCAAATGAAATGTCTGAAACAGAGATTTTAGTAATTTGGTGACAGCCAGATATTTTTCATTTATTTCATGTAGATTCAGTTACAGAGAACACAGTATTTATTGCCAAATCTAGCTAAAGAAAATATCAATGCCCTTACATACATTTATTGAAGCATTTGTGGCCTAGTGTATGAATAACAAGTAAATAAGAACAGCAGCAGCTGGATTTACTTAACACTTAATAATATTTCACAATGTGTAACAAAGAAAAAAATTCCACTGAATCATGAAAGCTTATTTACATTGTTGTTGTTGTGATCTGATGTCCTGAGACTGGTTTGATGCAGCTTTCCATGCTACTCTATTCTGTGCAAGCCTCTTCATCTCCCAGTACCTACTGCAGCCTACATCCTTCTGAATCTGCTTTGTGTATTCATCTCTTGGTCTCCCTCTACGATTTTTACCCTCCACACTGCCCTCCAGTACTAAATTGGTGATCCCTTAATGCCTCAGAACATATCCTACCAACCGATCCCTTCTTCTAGTCAAGTTGTGCCATAAACTCCTCTTCTCCCCAATTCTATTCAATACCTCCTCATTAGTTATGTGATCTACCCATCTAATCTTCAGCATTCTTCTGTAGCACCACATTTCAAAAGCTTCTATTCTCTTCTTGTCTAAACTATTTATTGTCCATGTTTCATTTACTTACATAGAGGAGAGAATAAAAATTCTGTTCATGATTGGAATATATCAGTTACTGTAACATCAATAAGACTGAGCTGTGTCTAGATATTTACACTTATATTAGAGCCCATCATAATGAAGCAAATGTAGGGTCACTTTTCAAAAATTTCAGATAAGCAAAATACCGTATTTAGTAAACCAGAGAAACAGATGTTATATTCATGGTTCAGGATGGTTGCTCTACAAGGACATTCATATACAAGTTCAATAGGTCTGATGAAAGTAATTTACTCTCTGGTGGGATGTAAATATTTTTAAATCTGGTTAATCATTTTCGTCAGGCACTTCAAAAATATGGATTACTAAAAGTATTATGATTGTTAATTACATTATTTAATTTTTGACTTAACAGTTGAGCACGGCCTCTGTCCATAATTCATGATTGGTCTTATGGGGATATTTTATTTATATCATTTTCGGTGCACTCTTAATTTAGGAGCTCTCAGACTCACTACGGCATTACTTTTATTTTCCCTGTCACAAAGACAAAATGGTGTTCTGAAGTGCATTTTTAAGCAAGAAGTTGAATTTTTCTGTAGTGCCTTCATCTATCTGGCCAACATAACTATTTCTGTGGAGCTGGATTCATACTGATGAAAGTTGAATTACTGTGAAAATAGTGTAATTGTTTTATATGAAGCAGATGCAGATCTCAAGAAAGAGATGGAAATTTTTTCACATTATGCTAAAGAAACAATCATTTTGAATGAACAATTCAAACTAAAAAGAAATATATTGAATGTTTTCATAACATCATGTTACAAAGATAATACTTTGTAGTCATGAGGACCAATTTATCAGAACTAAATTTACGTTATCTACAGCTCAGCTTAGTTTTACCCTAATGTTTGCTCATGGTTCCTTGCTGTTTTATGTGGTGTATCCCTTGATTAGCTATATGTATCTAACACTACATGTGTGACTCTCTCTCTCTCTCTCTCTCTCTCTCTCTCTCTCTCTCTCTATTTCATTGATAGTTGACTGTTTTTGTTGTTGAACCAAACACTGTACGTATATCATACATATGTCATTTTGAAGAGAAACCCTGAAAGGCTTTTTTTTTTTTTTTTGTCATCCACCACAGCAGAGTTTGGTAATTTGCCGATAGTCAGCGCTAGTCGCAAACATGTCGAGTTCAGCTGCAAATCGAGCTTTCTGTGTGTTGGCCACCAACAAGGAAGGCCATTTACCACTGGCACAACAACGGGGGAGAATACAGGAAGCGACTGCCACAGTTGACATGGTTCATATGAGAGAGAGAGAGAGAGAGAGAGAGAGAGAGAGAGAGAGAGAGAGAGAAACTTCTAGAGATTCTCTACACAATGCAATACGTATGACATCTATACAATGCTTAGTTCTTATGCAATAAATAATTGAAAGTGTTCCCAGACTTTATGTACACCCTATACATATACAGTGAGATTTAAAACTTTCCCGGCGTACATATTGTTCCACAAAATTTCCAGTGAATTGCAGGATGTTTGCAACTTCCTGCCACAATATTTCGGCGCAGAGACTTCTGGCCATCTTCAGGTGACACTGGTGAAAACTCCCTGAGCTCTGGTATTTAAGACCCCTCGGGCACATGCGTGGTGGATTCACTTGGCGTTGCTCATGTGCTACTTGAGCGCGTTCGATTCTGCTGCTCTGTGCACCCTCTGTGCACACTCGCTGCGTCGATATCAATTCGATTGTCTTCCATTCCAGACCTACACTAGCTACGGAGGACACGAAGTTTTTTGACAATTGGATTCCGTGCCAAATTCAATTGGTAACGCCGTCACGAATAATAAGACTCATTGTCAGACAGCCATATTCCCACGGATTCATTAATAACAGAACTCCAAAAGTTAGACTATGGGCCACAATTTTTGTCTCATTGTAATTCATGGCATGACCAATTGAAATACAGTGTTCAGCGATGGCAGATATACAAGGCTGAAAAAGGCGAGTATGCCGCTGATGTCCTACAATGCGATCCTGCGCAGTATGCACCGTTTGCCCTATGTAAGATTTGCCGCATTCACACAAAATCTCGTACACACCTGCCTTGCACAGCTCTAGGTCATCTTTAACAGATCCCAACAGCGACGAAATTTTTGCAGCGGCGAAAGATTGCAGGACGGTGACAGATTGCTTTCACTTTATATTTAGCAGCTTGTGAGTAAAGGGCTGTGTGAGTGGGCTTTGTATATACCAAATGACCAAGTGTGCCATCGTTCTTACATCGCACCAATACGTCTAAAAATGGCAGACAACTCTCCTACTCTAACTCCATAGCAAATTTTACATGTTTGGGTATAGAGTTCCGATGTTGTAGGAACTCTGCACAAAAATATTGTGGCAGGAAGTTGCAAACGTCCGGCCGTTCACCCAAAATTTTGTGGAACTATATATATATAAAAACAAAAATGATGTGACTTACCATACGAAAGCGCTGGCAGGTCGATAGAAACACAATCAAACACATACATGCACACAAAATTCTAGCTTTCGCAACCAACGGTTGCTTCGTCAGGAAAGAGGGAAGGAGAGGGAAAGACGAAAGGATGTGGGTTTTAAGGGAGAGGGTAAGGAGTCATTCCAATCCCGGGAGTGGAAAGACTTACCTTAGGGGGAAAAAAGGACAGGTACACACTCACACACACACACACACATATATCCATCCGCACATACACAGACACAAGCAGACATTTGTAAAGGCAAAGAGTTTGGGCAGAGATGTCAGTCGAGGCGGAAGTACAGAGGCAAAGATGTTGTTGAAAGACAGGTGAGGTATGAGCGGCGGCAACTTGAAATTAGCGGAGGTTGAGGCCTGGCGGATAACGAGAAGAGAGGATATACTGAAGGGCAAGTTCCCATCTCCGGAGTTCTGACAGGTTGGTGTTAGTGGGAAGTATCCAGATAACCCGGACGGTGTGTGTGTCTATATATATATATATATATATATATATATATATATATATATATATATATATATATATATACACCAAATGGGAAAGCACTGGTAGATACACACATTGAAAAAACACACGAACACACACACAAAATTTCAAGCTTTCGCAACCCACCGTGGTTCATAAGGAAAGGGGGAAGGAGAGGGAAAGACGAAAGGATATGGGTTTTAAGGGAGAGGGTAAGGAGTCATTCCAATCCCGGGAGCTGAAAGACTTACCTTAGGGGGAAAATAAGGACAGGTATACACTCGCACACATATCCATCCACACATATACAGACACAAGCAGACATATATGTGTGGATGGATATGTGTGTGTGTGTGCGAGTGTATACCTGTCCTTTTTTCCCCCTAAGGAAAGTCTTCACTCAGAAGAACTCCAGAATTTCCTCTCCAACCTCAACTCCTTTGCTTCCATCAGATTCACCTGGTCCTACTCCAAATCCCATGCCACTTCCCTTGATGTTGACCTCCATCTGTCCAATGACCAGCTTCATACGTCCGTCCACATCAAACCCACCAACAAGCAATAGTACCTCCATTATAACAGCTGCCATCCATTCCACATCAAACGGTTCCTTTCTTACAGCCTAGGTCTTCGTGGCAAATGAATCTGCTCCAGTCCAGAATCCCTGAACCATTACACCAACAACCTGAAAACAGCTTTCGCATCCCGCAACTACCCTCCCAATCTGGTACAGAAGCAAATAACCAGAGCCACTTCCTCATCCCCTCAAACCCAGAACCTCTCACAGAAGAACCCCAAAAGTGCCCCACTTGTGACAGGATACTTTCCGGGGCTGGATCAGACTCTGAATGTGGCTCTCCAGCAGGGATACGACTTCCTCAAATCCTGCCCTGAAATGAGATCCATCCTTCATGAAATTCTCCCCACTCCACCAAGAGTGTCTTTCTGCCATCCACCTAACCTTCATAACCTCTTAGTTCATCCCTATGAAATCCCCAAACCACCTTCCCTACCCTCTGCCTCCTACCCTTGTAACCGCCCCCGGTGTAAAACCTGTCCCATGCACCCTCCCACCACCACCTACTCCAGTCCTGTAACCCGGAAGGTGTACACGATCAAAGGCAGAGCTTCGTGTGAAAGCACCCACGTGATTTACCAACTGACCTGCTTACACTGTGAAGCTTTCTATGTGGGAATGACCAGCAACAAACTGTCCATTCACATGAATGGACACAGGCAGACAGTGTTTGTTGGTAATGAGGATCACCCTGTGGCTAAACATGTCTTGGTGCACGGTCAGCACATCTTGGCACAGTGTTACACCGTCCTGGTTATCTGGATACTTCCCACTAACACCAACCTGTCAGAACTCCGGAATTTCAAGCTTTCACAACCCATGGTTGCTTCATCAGAAAAGAGGGAAGGAGAGGGAAAGACAAAAGGATAGGGTAAGGAGTCATTCCAATCCCGGGAGCGGAAAGACTTACCTTAGGGGGAAAAAAGGACAGGTATACACTCGCACACACACACACATATCCATCCACACATATATGTCTGCTTGTGTCTGTATATATATGATATGTTCCCATACTCATGATGAGTATACAATCCATGATGTGTATACAACAGGTTTTTGCACAGTAAAGAATACGTTGAACAGTTGCTTAAGGAGTTAGCAGATGTCATTTCTACAGTTTTTAAAAACAGTGGAAGGCAATCAACAAACAAAAAAAATAAATAAATGTTAAGAACCTGCTAAAGGAAAAAAAATTTACGCCATATTTAAAACTGGATATAGACTAGCGAACTGGCAGACAATAAATGAAACACACTACTTGAGAAGAGTAACATGTTAAGCATTTGTGACTTAAAATTATTAGTGGCCGATGATGTAAAAACTAAGATCTTTGTCCCTCCTCATCCTGAGATCTGAATCCAACCTATCTCCCTTTTTGTCAGTACTTAATGTTTCATCTTCTGAAGATTCTGTCTACATCAGTGTCTACATCTATAATCTGCAAACCACTGTGAGGTGCATGTCAGAGGGTACGTCCCATTGTATCAGTAATTAGGGTTTCTTCCTATTTCATTCACATATGGGGTGCAGAAAGAATGATTGTTTGAATGCCTCTGTGTGTGAAGTAATTATTATAATCTTATCTTCGCAATCTCTATGTGAACAATACATGGGTAGTGTATCCCTACAGTAGTCATTTAAGGAGGTTCTTCAAACTTAGTTAATAGACCTTCTTGGGATAGTTTACATTTGTTTTCATGAGTCTTCCAGTTCAGTTCCTTCAGTATCACTGTGACACTCTCCCATGGATTAAACAAACCTGTGACCATTTGTACTGTCCTCCTCTGTATACGTTCAATATCCACTGTTGGTCCTATATAGTATGGGTCCCACATACTTAAGCAATATTCTAGGATGGGTCACAATCTCTTTTGTAAAATGATTGCACTTCCACTGTATTCTACCAATAAACTGTAGTCCAACACCTGCTTTACCCAAGAATGAACCTATGTGACCATTCCATTTCATATCATATCCCTGGAGAGTGTTACACACAGGTATTTGTATGAGGGCTGATTCCAACAGTGATTCATTGATATTACAGTCATAGGATACTACATTTCTTCGTTTTGTGAAGTGCAAAATTTTACATTTTTGAACATTTAGAGAAAGTTGCCAATCTCTGTCCCGTGTTGAAATCTTATCAATATCTGACTGAACATGTAATGTAACTGGATGGATAAAAAATCTACTCACCAAATGATGGGAGAACACACACATAAAAGAAAGTCATACTCAGGCAAGCTTTTGGAGTTAGTGGCTCCTTCTTTGGTAGAAGGGTTGAAGGGAAAGGAAGAGGGATGAAGGAAAAGGACTGGAGAGGTCTAAGAAAAAGAGTAGATCTAGGGAAAAGTCACTCAGAAGCACAGGTCAGGGGAGACTTACTGGACAGAATAAGAAAAAAAGATTGATTGTTGCGGAACTGCACTGGATAAGATTTGAAACCCTGAGATCTTAAAGGCGGAAGACAGGGTAATATGCAAGACAGAGATTACTGTTAAAATATCGTGTGCAGGTTAATAAGAGTGCAAATCTCAGTGCATTTACAGAGCAGAGATGGGAAGGGGATGACGAAAAATAGACAGGTACAAAATTAAAGCTTTAGAAAACTAAAACGGCTGAAGA
The DNA here is from genome assembly GCF_023864345.2 of Schistocerca serialis cubense. NCBI lineage: Eukaryota > Metazoa > Arthropoda > Insecta > Orthoptera > Acrididae > Schistocerca > Schistocerca serialis. Next base: position 223,674,011 of record NC_064638.1, read on the forward strand.
AAGGAATAGTTATTGAGATGGAAGAAACTGATGTACATTAAGGCCTGGTGTGTGGTGAGAACGAAAGACATGCTGTAGCACTAGTTATGGAAGGAATTGATGTACATTAAGGCCAGGTGGGTGGCGAGAACCAAAGACATGCTGTAGCACTAGTTCCCATCTGTAGATTCCAGAGTAACTGGTGTCTGGGGGAAGATTCAAGATGGTGCATATGGTGAAAAAGGCCCCAAGGCCACAAGTGTCACATTGTAGAACATGCTCTGCAACAGGATATTGTATGTTGCCAGTATACACCCTCTGTCTATACCCATTCAACCTAACTAATAATTTGGTGGTAGTCATGCTGATGTAAAAGGCCAAACAGTGTTTACATAACAGCTATCAAAAAATGTAAATGTCATGTGACTAGGGCCTCCCATCGGGTAGACCGTTCGCCGGGTGCAAGTCTTTCGATTTGACACCACTTCGGGGACTTGTGCATCGTGGGATGAAATGATGGTGATTAGGACAACACAACACCCAGTCCCTGAGCGGAGAAAATCTCCGACCCAGCTGGGAATCGAACCCGGGCCCTCAGGGCTGACATTTTGTCGTGCTGATCACTCAGCTACCGGGGGCAGACATAACAGCTGGTATATGATATGTGTCGTTTCACTGGCAACTCTTCCTTTGATAGTATATGTTTTGCCAGTTACAGGGCTGTTATAAGTTGTGGTAGGAGGGTGCATAGGGCAAACCACAGGGCTAGGAGGCATAGGCTAGGGAGATGGGTGCAGGAGCATAGGGTCTGACAACAATATTGCAAAGATTGGGAGGGTGATGAAAAGCTGTTCTAGATGAGGTGGACAAAATCTCAGACAGAATACATCTCATTTTGGGGTATTCTCTATGCATCCTTCTACCACCACCTACACTGCCCTGTAACTGGCAAAACATATACTATCAAAGGGAGAGCCACCTGTGAAATGACACATGTCATATACTAGCTGTTACTTAAGCACTGTTCAGCCTTTTGCATTGGCTTGACTACCACCAAATTATCAATTAGTATGAATGGGCATAGGCAGATGGTGTATACTGGCAACACACAATATCCTGTTGCAGAGAATGCTCTACAACATGACAATTGTGACCTCAGTGCCTGTTTCACCAAACATGCAATCTGTATTCTTCCCCCAGACACTAGTTTCTTGGCCCCTCTCACCGGAGGTTTGAGTCCTCCCTTGGGCATGGGTGTGTGTGCTGTCTTTAGAGTAAGTTAGTATAAGTAGTGTGTCAGTCTGGGAACCGATGACCTTAGCAGTTTGATCCCTTAGAAATTCACACACATTTAAACACTTCTGAACCAGTTTCTCAAACTCCGCAGGTGGGAACTAGCAATACATGTCCTTGGTTTTCGGCACCCACCTTGCCTTAATTTACATTAATATCTTCCAGCTCAGTATCTACTCCTGCCTTAACTATGTTTTAGTTTTCTACCTCTCATTTCTGTACCTGAAAATTTTTGCCTTCCCCCTCCCACCTCTGTTATGCACAATGCACTCATATTTTCACTCTTATTAACTTGTACATGATGTTTTAACAGTAATCTCCGTCTAGAATATTACCCTGTCTTCCACCTTTAAGCTCTCTGGATTTCAATTTTCATCGGGTACAGTCCCCAAAATCAGTCTTTCCTTGTCCCCCCTGACCTGCAGTTCTGGGTGACTTTTCTGAGATCTACTCCTTTTCCTTGACCTGTCAAGTCCTTTACCTTCACCCCTATTCCTTCGCCTCCAAACCTTCTGCCAGAAGAAGGAGCCACTGTCCCCGAAAGCTTGCCTAATTATAACTTACTTTTATGTGTGTATTCTGTTTCTGCTTGATGATTAGATTTTTTTATCTATCCAATTATATATATTGTCAAAAATTGGTTATTCTCATTATTGAACATTTATGCAGCTTCTCTCAGATGTATTTCATCACAGATAATTGCATCATCTTCAAAAAGCCTGATTTTATTATTAGTATTGTCTGCAAGGTCATTAATATACAACATGAACAGCAAGGGTCCCAACACACTTCCCTGGGCACACCTGGGTTACTTCTACATGAATGACCCTCCATCCAAGATAACATGCTGTGTCCTCCGTAACAAAATTCCTTAATCCAGTCACAAATTTTAGCTGGTACCCCTTATGAACATACTTTTGACAATATGCATAGGTGCGGTACTGAGTCAAATGCTTTTCGGAAGTCAAGATAAACTGGATCTACCCGGCTGCTTTAATAAAAAGCTTTCACTACGTCATGTGAGAAAAGGGTGAGTTGGGTTTCACAAGATCGATGTTTCCAAAATCCATGCTAGTTGGCAGTGAGGAGGAAATTCTGTTCAGGATACCTCATTATGTTTGAGCTAAGAATATGTTCTAAGATTCTACAATAGATCCATGTCAAGGATATTGGACGGTAGTTTTGTGGATCACTTCCGCTATCCTTCTTGTAGATGGGTGCAACTGCAAATTCAGTACAGAATCTGACAGGGATTCCCTCAGGAGGCGGAGCTTTGCTTAGTTTCAACGATTTCAGCTGTTTCTCAACATCCCTGACACCAATGCTAATTTCATTCGTCTTTTCAGTGGTATGGGCATTAAATTGGGGCAATTCTCCAGGGTTTTCCTTTGTAAACGAACATTTGAAAATGGTGTTCAGCATTTCAGCTTTTGCTTTGAACCCTCAATTTCAGTTCCTGTTTCATTCACTAGGGAATTGACACTAACTTTGGAGCCATTATCAGCCTTTATATATGATCAGAATTTCTTTGGATTTTGTGAAATATCATTTGACAATAATCTGTTACAGTAGTCACTGAAGGCATTGTACCGATATACTGTACAAAATATTAAAACCTGTGACGATAAGTCAGACACATATCAAAGTAAAATGAAAATAGTAAAAAACTCTGAAAATGAGTGTGCAATTAGCTCTCTTAATGGTAATTAATAATAAAATGAAATAATAATGGTACAAACAGATTCTATAAGATAACTGTATAGGATCTCCGTATTAATTATTATTTTACTCGCTGACAAAAGAAACGAAGAAGACCAGCATTATTACTCTCTCTCTCTTCTAGTCTTGAAGCTAACACACGCTATGGTGGCCATTACACAATGTAAGTTGTAAATTTTAAATAATATATGACAATTTATGCCGATTGTGTATTTTTTTCCTTCATATGTCTAGTGAACTTCATGCAGAAATAAGAATATCATTTGTAAGGTTTTCAGTACACTGGATAAATGACAAGAATGGTCGAACAATCCACCATTCTTGGCAGACATCTTGTGTAGGAAAAATTTCATTGCGTTCCGTCATCAATGGACGCATTAAAAGACTTGCACCATAATTATTAAGGAGAATAAAGTGAATATGCTGTTTTATGTTGTATGAAAGTAAAAACTAAGCACATTCCATTAAGTTCATATATAGGCCGCTTCTCGGCAAGATGAAGATTATTACGTTAACAGAAAAGGGAAATACTTTACTTTAGTACAAGGTTTCTTTTAATTCAATTTCACTACAGTAAAGATACACTGCAGCAATATTTTAATGTGATAACACAAAATACAATCCCCGAGATTGTTTTATTTTATTTTTATTCTTTTGTCAGTATGAACGCTCCATGTAGACCTCAGTTTTAACAAATGCTAAAAGTGCCTCACACAATCTTATATTAACAGTGCCGATTCTTTAACTAGTTTACTGACCATATATACCTTTCTGATAGTTTTAGTTGTTCTTTGTACTTTGGTAATCATTATTGCTACAACTGCATCATGGTCACTGATACCAGTTTTGACGCAGACATCTTCAAAGATATCAGATCTATTTGTTACCATTAGGTCCAACATATTTCCTTCATGAATGGGCTTCCTAACTATCTGTTCAAAGTAGTTTTCAGAGAAGGTATTTACTTAAGTTTCACAGGACACCTTATACACACATCAATAACAACACTATAGTTTCCCCAATTAACTGTTCCGTGATTTAAGTCTCTGTCAGTGATTATAGTATAATTGGGGAAACTACATACAAGTGAATGAAGGTTTTTATGTAAAGTTTTCGGTTACATCAGGAGATGAGTCTGGTGGGCAACAGAAGGATTCAATTATTATTTTATGACCACCCCTGATATTGTGTCTTGTCCAAACAAACTCACATGCAGCTTGAATTTTTATCTCACAGGATTTGAGTTTCTTGTCTAGTGTGACCAATACACCACCTACACACCCCATCCTTTAATTAATTTTCCCCAAAAATCTCACCGCTATCAATTACAGGTATCAACGAACTTTCTGTACCTAGTATTATGTGAGCTTCATTGCTTTTTCATGAGCGCTTCAAACTCTGGCACTTTGTTGCAAATGCTTTTGCAGTTTACCAATAGGGAGGCATTTCTTTCGATCTTACACTGATACTTCCGGGTGTCCTACAGTTATCGTTGTCTGGATTGGATGGAGAGTTCCCTAATCTAAAAAACCCTCGTGTGCACCACACACACAGTCTGCTACCAGGGTAGCAGCCTCTAGTGCACACCTGACCAATTTAGGGGGACACTACGGTTATCAACCCTGTGGTGCAAGTCCAGAAGTCGACAGCTTGTCACAGAACTTTTGAAGTCTCTGGTTCAGTCCTTCCATTCGAGTCAGAACCAGAGGGCCATGATCTGAGCTCTGTTGAAACTCCACATGTACAGCTGGTCTTCTCAACCTTCTCTGCCAGTCACAGGAATGATACAAAAATGACCTCAGAGCCCAGACGACAGGCATCATTTGCCCAGCATGTGACACAATATGTAGCTGGTTACACCCTGTACCCTCAAGGTGATGTATTTCAAGCACATGACAATGTTGAAGCAGTACACCGATGTAGTTCATGGCTTTGAAGGTCATTAGAGGCAAAATACTGTTGATTTCTCAGTCTAATGCTTTCTTTAAATGTTCAAGAAAAACTCATTTGGTCAGTTCAAGTGCATCACTGTATTTAGACATACCAGACAATGTAACAAGTCATATGAATAAATGAGTAACATTTCAGTCATCTTAGTTCAACATGTGTCCTTTGGCCTAATCGGTACAAGGTCCGTCCTTGGCCCTGATAACCTGTTCCATGTGCGATGCATTTACTCATGTTGTTGTTGTTGTTGTCTTCAGCCCTGAGACTGGTTTGATGCAGCTCTCCATGCTACTCTATCCTGTGCAAGCTTCTTCATCTCCCAATACTTACTGCAACCTACATCCTTCTGAATCTGCTTAGTGTATTCATCTCTTGGTCTCCCTCTACGATTTTTACCCTCCGCGCTGCCCTCCAATGCTAAATTTGTGATCCCTTGATGCCTCAGAACATGTCCTACCAACCGGTCCCTTCTTCTTGTCAAGTTGTGCCACAAACTCCTCTTCTCCCCAATTCTATTCAATACCTCCTCATTAGTTATGTGATCTACCCATATAATCTTCAGCATTCTTCTGTAGCACCACATTTCAAAAGCTTCTATTCTCTTCTTGTCCAAACTATTTATCGTCCATGTTTCACTTCCATACATGGCTACACTCCATACAAATACTTTCAGAAACAACTTCCTGTCACTTAAATCTATACTCGATGTTAACAAATTTCTCTTCTTCAGAAACGATTTCCCTGGCATTGCCAGTCTACATTTTATATCGTCTCTACTTCGACCATCATCAGATATTTTGCTCCCCAAATAGCAAAACTCCTTTACTACTTTAAGTGTCTCATTTCCTAATCTAATTCCCTCAGCATTACCCGACTTAATTCGACTACATTCCATTATCCTTGTTTTGCTTTTGTTGATGTTCATCTTATATCCTCCTTTCAAGACACTGTCTATTCCGTTCAACTGCTCTTCCAAGTCCTTTGCTGTCTCTGACAGAATTACAATGTCATCGGCGAACCTCAAAGTTTTTATTTCTTCTCCCTGGATTTTAACACCTATTCCAAATTTTTCTTTTGTTTCCTTTACTGCTTGGTCAATATACAGATTGAATAACATCGGGGACAGGCTACAACCCTGTCTCACTCCCTTCCCAACCGCTGCTTCCCTTTCATGCCCCTCGACTCTTATAACCGCCATCTGGTTTCTGTAGTAATTGATAATAGCCTTTCGCTCCCTGTATTTCACCCCTGCCACCTTTAGAATTTGAAAGAGAGTATTCCAGTCAACATTTTCAAAAGCTTTCTCTAAGTCTACAAATGCTAGAAATGTAGGTTTGCCTTTCCTCAATCTATTTTTTAAGATAAGTCGTAGGGTCAGTATTGCCTCACGTGTTCCAACATTTCTGCGGAATCCAAACTGATCTTTACTGAGGTCGGCTTCTACCAGTTTTTCCATTCGTCTGTAAAGAATTCGCGTTAGTATTTTACAGCAGTGACTTATTAAACTGATAGTTCGGTAATTTTCATATCTGTCAACACCTGCTTTCTTTGGGATTGGAATTATTATATTCTTCCTGAAGTCTGAGGGCATTTCGCCTGTCTCATACATCTTGCTCACAAGATGGTCGAGTTTTGTCAGGACTGGCTCTCCCAAGGCCGTCAGTAGTTCCAATGGAATGTTGTCTACTCCCGGGGCCTTGTTTCGACTCAGGTCTTTCAGTGCTCTGTCAAACTCTTCACGCAGTATTGTATCACCCATTTCATCTTCATCTACATCCTCTTCCATTTCCATAATATTGTCCTCAAGTACACCGCCATTGTATAGACCCTCTATATACTCCTTCCACCTTTCTGCTTTCCTTCCTTTGCTTAGAACCGGGTTTCCATCTGAGCTCTTGATATCCATGCAAGTGGCTGTCTTTTCTCCAAAGGTCTCTTTAATTTTCCTGTAGGCAGTATCTATCTTACCCCTAGTGAGATAAGCCTCTACATCCTTATATTTGTCCTCTAGCCATCCCTGCTTAGCCATTTTGCACTTCCTGTCGATCTCATTTTTGAGACGTTTGTATTCCCTTTTGCCTGCTTCATTTACTGCGTTTTTATATTTTCTCCTTTCATCAATTAAATTCAATATTTCTTCTGTTACCCAAGGATTTCTACTAGCCCTCATCTTTTTACCTACTTGATCCTCTGCTGCCTTCACTATGTCATCCCTCAGAGCTACCCATTCTTCTTCCACTTTATTTCTTTCCCCCATTCCTGTCAATTGTTCCCTTATGCTCTCCCTGAAACTCTGTACAACCTCTGGTTTAGTCAGTTTATCCAGGTCCCATCTCCTTAAATTCCCACTTTTTTGCAGTTTCTTCAGTTTTAATCTACAGTTCATAACCAACAGATTGTGGTCAGAGTCCACATCTGCCCCTGGAAATGTCTTACAATTTAAAACCTGGTTCCTAAATCTCTGTCTTACCATTATATAATATATCTGATACCTTCTAGTATCTCCAGGATTCTTCCATGTATACAACCTTCTTTTAAGATTCTTGAACCAAGTGTTAGCTATGATTAAGTTATGCTCTGTGCAAAATTCTACCAGACAGCTTCCTCTTTCATTTCTCTCCCCCAATCCATATTCACCCACTATGTTTACTTCTCTCCCTTTTCCTAATCTCGAATTCCAGTCACCCATGACTATTAAATTTTCGTCTCCCTTCACTACCTGAATAATTTCTTTTATCTCATCATACATTTCATCAATTTCTTCATCATCTGCAAAGCTAGTTGGCATATAAACTTGTACTACTGTAGTAGGCATTGGATTCGTGTCTATCTTGGCCACAATAATTCGTTCACTATGCTGTTGGTAGTAGCTTAGCCACACTCCTATTTTTTTATTCATTATTAAACCTACTCCTGCATTACCCCTATTTGATTTTTATTTATAACCCTGTATTCACCTGACCAAAAGTCTTGTTCCTCCTGCCACCGAACTTCACAAATTCCCACTATATCTAACTTCAACCTATCCATCTTCTAACCTACCTGCCCGATTAAGGGATCTGACATTCCACGCTCCGATCCGTAGAACGCCAGTTTTCTTTCTCCTTATAACGACGTCCTCTTGAGTAGTCCCCACACGGAGATCCAAATGGGGGACTATTTTATCTCCTGAATATTTTACCCAAGAGGACGCCATCATCATTCAACCATACAGTAAAGCTGCATGCCCTCGGGAAAAATTATGGCTGTAGTTTCCCCTTGCTTTCAGCCGTTCGCAGTACCAGCACAGCAAGGCCGTTTTGGTTAGTGTTGCAAGGCCAGATCAGTCAATCATCCAGACTGTTCCCCTGCAACTACTGAAAAGACTGCTGCCCCTCTTCAAAAACCACATGTTTGTCTGGCTTCTCAACAGATACCCTTCCATTTTGGTTGCACCTACGGTATGGCCATCTGTATCGCTGAGGCACGCAAGCCTCCCCACCAACGGCAAGGTCCATGGTTCATGGGGGTAGGCATTTACTCATATGAGGTGCAACTGGTACCCTGTGGTATAGTCATCCATGTTGCATTTACCTGGTTCAAAAGTTCATCTGTGGTGGTCAACAATGGGTCACAGAACTGCACCCATAATTTCATCATATCCCACACATTTTTGATTCGTGATGAGTTTGGTGATCTGGTTGGCCACAACATACTGCATAACATACTAATGTACATGTACTGTGAATGTACATGTCCTATCTCTAGTCATTCAAGGTGTTTATCCAGTACATGAGTGTACATTTAGTGTGCCACAATGTTTTCTAAAGGTTTTGTGACATCTTATGTAGTAGTAAAAGCACACGATTAAAAAGTGAAAGAGGAAAGTTTTGTCTAATCTTGTATATAAATTACAAAAATAACAGACAAGAAGATTGGCCACATACTAAATTTGAAATGAGATGCTATAATGCTTAGAATGAAAAACACCAACATGACAAAAAGCAAATTGCTATCAACACAGCGCAGTTAAGAAGTGCACATGTATGTATGAAGCAAAAACACAGCAGATGAAAGGACATCAAATTGATTAAGCAGTAAATGACAGATGAGACATGGACCATATAACAACAAATATAATATGAAATAGGTTATGGCATCAACAATCCAAGAAGTAAAAGTTATGACCTGTTTGCTACACCCAGCTTCATTTACAGGATAGTCAACATTTTCCTTTCCATCTCACACAGAAACACTCAAAATGTGAAATGCTCAGTTATCATAAGCAACATGAGATAAGAATTTTTGTCATAACACAAAAATAAACTCTTCCTGTGAGTTCCCATCACATCCACAATAACATAAGGGTAAAGAGAATTTTTACGAAGCTTCAACTTTGATCGCAGAGATATTTGTTACACAGAAAAATTTCCCAAAAACTTTCGGAAATGCCAGTAAAGATGGGAGATATTATTAGTTAAATATAGGTTTTTCAGTTTGCAAAGTGTAACTTGATTAAGACCTAGTACATCTGAGGTCACTGAATGTATTGTTGTCCAGAGAGCTAAATTTTACTTCTACATGGCAACTCTAATTTCCACTTAAGTGCCTGACAGTGGGTTCATTGAACCACCTTCGGACTTTCTCTGGTGTTCCATTCTTGAAGAGCACATGGGAAAAATGAACTCTGTGCGTATTCTGATTTCTCTTATTTTATTAAAATGATCATTTCTCCCTCTGTAGATTGGTGTCACAAAAATATTTTCACCATTGGAGGAGAAAGTCTGTGGTTGAAATTTTGTAAAACAATTCGACAGCAAAGAAAAATGCCTTCGTTTTACACATCGACACATCGTCACCTCAACTTGCTTACTGTATCGGTGACATAGTCTCACTGTTTCATGATAGTATGCAATGAGCTGACTTCTTCAAATATTTTCGAAGTCCTCTGTCAATCCTCTCAGGTGAGGATGATGGGTACTGAAGAGAAAATGTTAATTAACAATACAACAGTTAAAAAAAATTGTGAGGCTAAAAGAGGCTGGTATAATACAACACTGACTGAAGAAAATATCTTCACTACAAAGAGGGGAACGAGGAAAAAAGTGGTGACTGAGTGATAATTGTTGTTTTTGTGTAATGACAGAACTTCTGCTCATTTTTCTTTATTCATGAATGCTGTTCTTTCTGAAGTTCCATTTTCACTGCACAATGTGTTGTCTATGCTGTAAATGAAGCAAAAGAAGAAAGCCATGCAAACACTCACTGACGTGGATGGAGTTTGGAATCTGGAGTTGGAGTTTGGTACCATCAGTTTTAGTGTTACGCCCATCACCAGTCTCCTTACTGTGATCCTTGTCATCTGTTGCTGTAGTTCCACTTTCTGCACACAGCTGATTCTGCTGGTTCCCAAGAATAAAGGCAGAGTTCTCTTCCTTTGAAATGCTCATGTAGTAACATGTGTCACTCTTCTTCATTATATGTCTTGGGCCAGGATTAAGTAATATTGTATCCTCATAAAATTCAGGTAATTCTGCTGGTCGCACACCAACAAGTGCTACTCCATATCTGTTAATTAGAGAGGAAAAAATGAGGTTCTTACAAATATTACAGATGCAAATACCACACTAAAAGATATTGTTTGAATTACTGATTGTTACTTATAGAAAAATTATACCTATGACCCAAACCAATTAATTTATTCATTATTTTAACTTTGGTGAAATATTCTCAACATCTGCATCTAGAATGAAATTTAGGTTATTTAAACGGAAAGTTTCAATAAATAAATGATTAAAAAGCTGAAAGCCACAGTGACCAATTGTTTTGTTTTTGGTAATGTGCATTGATTATTTATAGTAACAACTTGCACAGTCATAAATTCTGGTATAATTTCCAACTTCTAGGTAGATGACAAAAATTTGCAGATCATCAGTATTGGAAAACCAAACATATAAAAACATGCCTTTTGGACTGCAAAATGCCTTTGTTTTCATGTAGTGGCAACACACATCCTGACAAATAAATTTAACAGCACCAATTCCATACACGATCAGAACCAATCAAAGCGTTTTGTATTTCGTTCCTAGACTACTGAGGCGATCAGTGTGAAGTACACCATCAAACTGAGTGCAATTATCAACACAACTACACTAGTGCTGATATATCGCCATTATACAGTCTGGATGAGAGCAGTTACCCCTGTCCAACATTACTGACAGCAAGACATCTTATTTAACTGCTTGAAGTAATACAAGTGATCAAGGATAATTAATTAGTGACTTAATGGAAAATTATACTATGGATTCTTGTCTGAATTTTTGTAGCCAAACGAAGAGTGGGAAACGGACAAATGGGGTATCACATTCACCAGTGCAAGGAACAGTTTTGTAAAAAAAACGATTAATTCCTTGAAACAAATAAGGGTAATTAAAAAATGTAGTTAATGATTTGAGGAAAAATTTAGATATTTCATGAACCGGTTCCACTACCTATGTAAATAAGTGTCAAGAAGTTCACCTCTTAAAGACCTTGATTTTTCACAATTAAAAATTTGTAATGCGACATTTATCTGTCAAAATGGCTTCCTTTGAACCAAGTACTAAATTCATGACAATTGAGGAACAAAAGACATTAGGAAAGTGGTTTCATAAATGTCTCTATGTCTCACTGTTGCTGCACAACTATAGACAACAACTGTTCCTCCTGCAGCCTTCTGGTGTGAAATACTTCGGCAAAACGAAGATTTGTTACTCATTAAATCTATGTCATATTGAGATTTTAATCTCTGGGTCTTTTTCTTGCATTCTGGGCTGTGCCTCACCAGAAGTTGTTGAAAAGTATGTGTGTGTGATAGGCTGTTTACCATTTGATGCTGAGCAGCATCTTTGAACAGAAGCTTTTAACTACAGCAACATCAGACTGCCCTTTGATGATGACAACAGCGAGCTAGGTCAACTATCTCAAGAGATGTAGAAGTTACCAGACTTCCACTTCCCATCACATCATAAGTTGTGGATTTCTTTCTTTCACGTTGAAAAAAAGAAGTAAATATCAAATCATAGCATAAATTAAAACTTCTCTGCTGTCCATTAATCTGCAAACTTTTGATAATAATAACAGAATGCTGATCAGTATTTGAATATATTGTATTTCATGCTGAACAAAGCTAGAAAATAAAAAAGTAATCACATGCTATGTGAAATCATTTGTCTAAAAGTGAAAAATAAAACAGATTAGTAAAACATTTGATGAGCCTTTGAATGGTGCTTGAAACCATACAGCTATTCAGATGCTGATTGAGAATTTAAAGTCCAAGGTTTAACTTATAACATTGGAATTTTAAAGAGCACTTGAAGATATTTGTTTCATGAAATATGCTGACCATGCAGTCTGCTGTTGTGTGGCTTTAACATATTTCTCTCACCTATGCCTGAAGTGTCAACAATTTTTCCGGTTTCAAAATGTTTCACTGGAGAATCCCTTCAATTATCTAGAGACAGAATGTATATATGCAAGAAGTAATGTCTCTCTTACAGGTGGTGTTGTTGCCTCACTGTTCTCGTTCACCCATTTTTTCCAGTAACAAAAAAGAACATGATTTGGGACTTCATTCAAAGGTGCATCCAAATGTTTCTCTAATCCATTTTATTTCTTACTTTTAGAAAAGTGATTTCACAAAACATTTGACCATTCTTTTTTACATTTGGTCTTTATTTCCATTCTTCTCTTTGAATGCATTATTCTATCTTATGTTGATGAATGCTTTCTGAAGGTCAAAAATACCACGGAGTTTACCTCACATTTCTTTTTCCCTTTCAACATTAAGTATAAAGTCATAATAATAGTTTCTTTAACAATTTTAAATATCCTGAAGTCTCTACATGTGATTTTTTAATTTTTTTTGGGAGATTAATGAAACACAGTCACTCACTCGTGAATGAAGTAACCCTATAATTATATCAAGCACCATTCTTCAAAATCACAAGAAAGGGATTTGAAAATGACCAAGCAATTTACAATATATAACAAAATGCACTGACAATGATTCTCACTTTTTTGGTCGAGACATCAAAATGGTTATTTTTCAAGAGGGACCTTGTGCCTGCAAGTGCATTGTTTGGATGCTGCAGACCGTCAAAGTTTGAGAATTGGTGAATCAGTACACATTAGGATTATTTTTGCCATCACAGTTAGCTATATGACCTGCTAGCCATCAACTTAAGGTAGGTTAATGGGTTATGCCTCATAGTGCAGTTCAGCATATACCTTATTCTTCTCACACCCTTTTTCATCATCATAATTGGCTAGCAGACAACAGCAACTGAGAAAACTGTGAGAGAGACTGGAAAGTTGAAAGAAAGTATATTTTTCACCTTAGGCCTAATTTTTTTCCAAAATTGGAGGGTTTTTATTTAGAAAAGCAAGTTTTCTGCGCTTGTTATATTATCCAGGATGTACAGTAACACAACAAGGTACTGAGAAATTTAATCTGAATTCAGGCCTCAGCTCTCAGAGACTACAGTGGCCTCATGTGTGGGAATTGTGCATTACGATTGTGTATGGTTGTTTTCCAACGTCTGTGGAAGAACATTGATAGCTTAGTCTACTGTTAAATGTCCCCGTAGCTGCCTAACAGCTCCTCTATTTGGTAAACAGCGCTCTTCCGTTTCATATTGGACTTTCAATTATATGCACTGAAAAGTTTACTCATTATGGTAGGTATTCTGAATGCTGCTATCAATTCTTCTGATTTTCGTCTGGCATTAGATAAAGGGCATTCACACTTCGCAGGCTGCCCCGTATCTACGATACTTCGGAACAGGGCAAAAACTTGGTTGTGCCCCCCCCCCCCCCCCTTTCAAAATATGAAAATATGTTCATTTTATAGCACACATCTTTATGAAGAGTTTGATACATAAAAATGTATGTTCGAGGAAATGCAACACATGTTATTTGGTCTTAAGTGTGACAAAGTGCAGTGTCGAGCCTCTTCACACAGCTTTCTTCTATCAGCATGTCACTGTATTTCGCTCTGTGGAATTCAAACATACATATTTTGTAATGGAAATCATCAATCTGGTGCCTCACCTGCTCCCAGTCGGCCTGACATCCTAACGACCTTTAAAAAAAAATAATTTAAATAAAAAAACATCTCACAATATTAATACTGGGTAGGATTATTTGTGACCAGGAGAATAAGAGCTCTTCAAAAACTTTGCACTCATTATTACCTATTAGCTAATAACTTTCTCTTTTGCATGACAAACAATTAAATATGGGAAACAAAACCAGTTAAGACAAGAGCCAAGCAAGACAGTACACATTTCTTCAATCCTTAGGTCCCAGCACTTTTTCTCTCTCATCGTGCTACAGCTTGTGTTTCCTTTCTGCGAAACAATCTATCACCTTATCAAAGTTCGTCAAAAGTTTGTCTACGTATGAAAAATCAAAAAATCGTTGTATAATACTGAAAACATTGTTAATATGAATAGTGCTCAAGACTGGCGTGGTTTCTCGATTTGGTACGTCTATTTTGTCACTGTATGCTAGATAAAACGAAATAGGCCTTTATAATACTGCCGCTGTTTTAACATACGCCAAATAAGCGAGACTTTTTTGGCACAAATGGTCATTTTTATGTACCTCATTTACATAAATAACACGGCAGAATGTAATTCACAAAGTACCAATATCTTATGCCTAATAGGCCTACTATAAACAAAAGTTTTTTGTTGGTAAATAATTTCAAATTCCACTCAAACGTTCCAGTTTGTCAAGCATGAGATCGAAATGCAGTAAAACAAAATTTTTGTATTTATTAGGAATTCTCCTCCATCGTTCTAGAAAACAATCTTCTCATCAATAATTCTGTAACTGTTCTTGTCATTGTCGAAGCTTATGCTCTAGTAACTTCACTAACCGTCACCGGTTCAGTTATCCCATGTCTGTTCTCCGGTTGGGCATTATTAAGTGTTCGTACAACGCGTTTTCCAAGAATAGAAACTAAGCGGCTGCTAACTGGGAACTGTACAACTGGCCCATAGTAGTGTAGAGTCCTGGCAAAACATTTCTGTCGAAATTTCATTTTCTTGGACTCACTGCGAAGATATGTAATCTTTCTTACCTGTTATTCCCGTTAGTAATTTAATTACACTTTGGTAGTCTGAATCTATGGGTTTATAATAACGCCGATCATTCGCAAACTCAATCAACCACATACAGAAACAGCGCTTGGTGTTCCCCGGTCGGATTTATTCAGCTCACCTTGTATAGCCCCATCTCCTTCTGTCTGCAGGAAAGTCTTTTATTTCTAGATACGACGGGGATTCCCGTGTCAGAGACATCACGTACGCATTCAAAAATCAACATATCATTGGTTTCTAATTCAACTTAGAATGTGTTCGAAAATGTTCAGAAACCAACTAGGATGGGTTCGAAATCATACGAAAAATTGATAGACTAAAGTGCGCTGGATGCTAGATGCTTTGTGAAACAATGTTTTTTTTTTCTTTTTTTTTTTATTTCTTCAAGAATGTGAATTTGGCGCCCACTGAAACAGCCACTCGGGGCAGAAACCTCTGTTTGCCCCGCCCCTAGATCCGAGCCTGACGCTTGGTTCAAATGGTTGTTTACGAATAGTATGGTTTGGGACACTTCGAAGATGAACTGTTCACTAGCACACTGCTAGTGACACAATCGTTGGGTACATGTGACACTAACGTGCAAAGATGTCTGTGAATGAAAGTAGCAACCATACAATTTGCAGAAAGTCCAGCCCACAAATGTAGAGATGTACAAGTACAATTTGAGCAGTGTTTTTAGACCACTCTGTACACAACTGCTGATGTTGATGCTATTTACCAGTGAGTTAGAATTCTGAACTAAGAGAACACTCATATTTGGGCACACTAAAAACTGTGTATACAAGCCATTAGTTGTAATCAATACACGTTCAATGTGAACATGTGGACTGGGATAATTTTTGATCAGATCGTTGGGCTGTATCAAGCGTCAACCAGACTAAAAGAGTCAGTTTACCTCATTTTTCTGACATATGTTCTTCCTATCCAATTTAATAAGGTACGACTAAGTACTTGCCAGATAATGCGGCTGCAAAACATTGGAGCTTCAGTTTATTTTAATGCAAATGTGCAGCACCATCTGGATGGCACATACCCAGATTGATGGATTGTTACAGGGGGACCAGTTTGTGGCTACCTTATCCTAAACCACTTTCAGTGGGTT
Organism: Schistocerca serialis cubense; assembly: GCF_023864345.2. Lineage (NCBI taxonomy): Eukaryota > Metazoa > Arthropoda > Insecta > Orthoptera > Acrididae > Schistocerca > Schistocerca serialis. The sequence goes on from NC_064638.1 coordinate 223,690,175, forward strand.
ACTGTGATGATGCTTATCAAATGGACCCATATTGTACCTGAAATAATAACCACACACTGACATTTATTTAATCATGTACATATCTCACACTCAGCATACTACTGATGTACAATCTGCAATGCAAGTGAACCCAGCATGATGTGGAGTTCCTGTTGAGTTTTGTAAACAAACTGTGAAACACCCACCCCATCACCATTACCTGAACCACTCTTTAACTCTGACAAATCACAATGCAAAAAACCATGAATTTCTGGGCATTGGTTTAATCTTGAATGATGTTTACTTAACCTAACTGTTCTGGTCAATGTATTAAGCATTCCACTGGTGTGACCCACGCATCTCCTTTACAGTGACGGCTAATAGGTCATGCAAATAATTATCATATACAATATTATGAAACCTTGATGCCACAGCTCCCCAATTTCGGCACCCAACAGCACGGAAAAATAACCATTGTTCTATACTGCACACCATACAAAGCTTTATTGGTTTTATACATCCAGCAGATACTAACTGGACAATTTTTCTACTAGACAAACTGGCCAGTTGTGTTAAATATATAAAAAAGACTGTCATTGATTTCCACTATTTCATTTGTGAAACAAGTGTGTGTGTGTGTGTGTGTGTGTGTGTGTTTAATTGTCTATTTTGTCACACTAGAATATGTGGGAAGTTGGTTAAAATAAAGCACCAAAAATGTAAGTTCATACAAATTTCACATCTTTTTAGATGCGAGGAATACACAATAATTTACATACAACTGGATAGTGATTAATTTACAACATAGTGAAGAACACTTTGCAACCTGGAAAGCTGGGTTTAATGACTGTGAAGTTGCATTATCTGACCTTTATCCAAACACATAAACTTTTTATGTTATAAAGGTATCTGGATTTCCTCTGGCAAAACTGATTCACTTTTGTACAGTTCATGCTTTGTGAGGTGACATCTGTAAGCATGATAATTCCAACACCAATATCATGCATTAAAATTAAAAGCACTTGGGCATTTGCTGACTACACTTCAGATGTTAATATGAAGATCTCATATACATACTGAGCAATGATCAACTTGTCTGGGTATTTCTTCCAACACTTCTTTCTACGTTAGTCACTGATGAGCTACAAATATTTCTAACACAGTAACACAAACATAAAAATCTACTCGCCTAATTGTAGCAGATGGAAACATACAGAAAAGCCTTTCTATGGTCTCCCCCCTGTGGCCCACTTGACGAGCAGATTTTTCTCTGACCGTATCATAAGAATTTCTGTCCTTAACTGAGCTTTGGTTTCCTACAGCGGTAAAGTACATTAAACACCGATGGTCAAAAATGTAACCCATGTTGTTGTTGTGGTCTTCAGTCCTGAGACTGTTTTGATGCAGCTCTCCATGTTACTCTATCCTGTGCAAGCTTCATCTCCCAGTACCTACTGCAGCCTACATCCTTCTGAATCTGCTTGGTGTATTCATCTCTTGATCTCCCTCTACGATTTTTACCCTCCACACTGCCCTCCAATACTAAATTCGTGATCCCTTGATGCCTCAGAACATGTCCTACCTACCGATCCCTTCTTCTAGTCACGTTGTGCCACAAACTCCTCTTCTCCCCAATTCTATTCAATACCTCCTCATTAGTTATGTGATCTACCCATCTAATCTTCAGCATTCTTCTGTAGCACCACATTTCGGAAGCTTCTATTCTCTTCTTGTCCAAGCTATTTGTCGTCCACAGTTCATTTCCATACATGGCTACACTCCATACATATACTTTCAGAAACGACTTCCTGACACTTAGATCCAAACTCGATGTTCACAAATTTCTCTTCTTCAGAAACGCTTTCCTTGCCATTGCCAGTCAACATTTTATATCCTCTCTATTTCGACCATCATCAGATATTTTGCTCCCCAAATAGCAAAACTCCTTTACTACTTTAAGTGTCTCATTTCCTAATCTAATTCCCTCAGCATTACCCGAGTTAACTCGACTACATACCATTATCCTCGTTTTGCTTTTGTTGCTGTTCATCTTATATCCTCCTTACAAGACACTATTCATTGTGTCCAACTGCTCTTCCAAGTCCTTTGCTGTCTCTGATAGAATTACAATGTTATCGGCGAACCTCAACGTTTTTATTTCTTCTCCATGGATCCATAGATATTTCTAATCTGTACACTGGCTTTATTCTTTGAGCAGACTTGAATGTGCTAGAGATGTGTGGGACATATGGGACTAAAGTGAGAAACTCTTCAATTACCTCCTGAAATATTGGTTACAGTAACAGATTGGTGTGGTACAGTGACTTGAATGTGCTAGAGATGTGTGTGACATATGGGACTAAAGTGAGAAACTCTTCAATTACCTCCTGAAATATTGGTTACAGTAACAGATTGGTGTGGTACAGTGTCTACGTAACGCCTACCAGTACGGTAACTAATGTTGCTTCAGTCATAGTCTTACGAATAATTGTTTTAGCTTTGATCTAAGTAACAGAGAATGTGGAATTTTACTTGACAATTAGTATATAAATTAATTATTTTCAGATACTGCACTAGACAAATATGATGCTTGGAACTCTAAACGAAATTTAGCATTGGAATACATAACCAGACACACAGTTGTGGATAAAGTAAGTGTTGGTACTGATGGTATCTGCCCTTTTTGACAACTGGATTTTTTTAAAACTATCAGCTGGAGAACCTGTCCCTTTTATATAGTGAACAACAATTATAAGCTTTCTTCCACCTTGTACTTGGCATAACCAACATATGGTATTCTATGCCTCACTGACTGTAACTTACTTTCTGTGGGAATGGAAGCTGGCATACGTGAAGCTCTTCCCTTCGTACTCTCCAAAAAACCTGCTGTCTCCCAGCACAATATGATATATTTCGTTTCCAGAGCATTTTCCATACAGTCGATGCCATTCTTCTTGGGAAGTCTGGCCCTCCCTAGAAGAGAATCATAAAATAAGAAATAATCATTTTTTCTGTACACTGAATTCCAATTACATAGGAATCAAATACAATAATTTGAGCAAATTAACTTAACTACTGCGGAGAGAGGAGAGGCACCGGTCTAGTATAAAATTACAGGATCTGCCATTATCCTTCAGTAACAATATTTAGAGTACACCTCATGCACACCAATTCACAAAATAACACTTTTGCAACCCAACAAAAATAAGCGGAAATGATATGAGCTTGACTGTAATAGGAATCATATGATGGACTGTAGGAATAATAAGAATCGATTGTAAAGAACAATACTGAATTTACTAATACACAGCCCACCATGCGATGTCAAGTTGAGAGAGCGAAATGCGGAAATGGAACCTTCCCTCGCGATCCACCACAATTTTAACAATTGCGTTGGATGGTGAGGGGAAAGAGAACCAAGGTGGCAGTGCCCATTCAAAATATGGTGCGCTGGATAGGGTATTTGACGAAGATTTGTTGAAATACATTGCTGCTAAATTTGATGATGTAACTTCAGAAGTGTCAGATTGGAAGAGTCATCAAAGACAAGTTATTTGAGAGTCTACTAACGTAGTTTCTACACTGAATAAAGAAACTGGAGGCAGTGTGTGCCCATGGAGTTGAAGCTTTTGCAAACATTCCTAAATGCTTAGATATAAAAGTTAATAATGTAAATGACTGACTGTGAAATGACGACACTGGCTGCGGTGTGATTTCCAAGAAGAAGCGATTGCCGTTCGCTGGTCTGCAGACAATGACGACAGCGATGATCAGAGGCCGCAACTCGGGCAGAACGCCTTTTTAAATGTGTTAAATCTGTGGTATCGATAGCTACGAAGCCACGGCGTACGTGCCAGTTCTTAAGTTGGCACTACAACTACGACATCGACGACAGCGCCTTCTACCAGGCGCTGTGCAGCTCTACGAGCGCCGCTGCAGATTCGGCACATTTCATTAAGAGCAGACGGCCTGGAAACATCGCTTCAACCTCAGAGGGTGTTCGCTTGCTATTGAGACTATGTACTACTTACGACGGGTCTAAGGCTTTGCTCATCATTGCAAAGTTACGTATGTCACTGACTAATATTCTCTATTAAATATACTTTCACGTAAAAAGCTGCATCGAGAATCTTACCTCACCTGCTCCTACTCACTTCCTACATTCGGCCTACCCATTCAGTTTACAGGAGCAGACCCACGCGCCGCCTTCCAGGCGGGATAAAAAAAAAAAATCTGTATTCAGTTTGGACATGCCTCTGTACGATTTTTGTCTTTGTGATTGAAACGCCGTAGTTTTATGTTGCCGTTTTCTGCCCTTTTTATATTAATGCCTAATTGCAGAAATAAATCACTATTGTTGCCATTTTGATTAAATAATAATAAAACAATAAACTACAAGAGTTTATTATTAAAAACAACAGTGACTATCACCGTAAAAGAGGCATAATCGTTCATCGTAAGAATAAATCTGATGTAAACGAACGGAAACTTAATGATTGGTCAGAAGCCGTAGCACAAGTGGTGTTGCTACACTCGTGGAAGTAGGTCCTGCTTGTGTATCATATATTATTACTAAGTTACGTTAAATGAAACTTTAAGATATTCAAATGTATTAACAGCCATCAACGTTTTTCTTAATCACGCTTCAGCTACGTTGTTTTTATTTGAAAAATGATGTACAATCACAGCCTCTGTACTATTGTGCTCTGATTGTAACGCTGTTAATGCGCAATATGAAGATGGCTGAGACTGCTTCCTGCTCCGTAGTGAAACACGCGTGTGGAATACGGTTAAAAAGTGCCGAGAAATAGGCAGTTTTTAATGTTTTTCATAAATTTACGGAGATAATCGGCTTTGAAGTTTTCCCAGCCATTGTAGTAATACAGATGAAGGAGGGATGGGGTACTCCTCGTAGCAGGGAACATCACAGCAACAGAAGCGAGAGACCTGATGGACTTAGAATTTATTTCTGAGAGGCTGGGTGAAATAGCAACAGCCATTGAAAAAAAATTGCACTGCAGGAAATACAAACAGAACACATTTCTTATGTTTTACTCTCAGAAATGAACAAAAAGATGGTTTCTATCATGGAAATTGTTACAGAGTTGCAGAACAAGCTATAAAGCATTAAATTGGTGCAAAGTGAAGCAGGAAGACTTGTGCGCACTCGGAAGAACTACAGGACTGAAATCGAAAGGATAAATCCACCTGTAGGCAAGTGTCAAATCTACAACATCGAATACAAACCTTTAACTTTTGGAGTGTTTACAGCTACAAATATCATCTAACATAGCTTACCTGCAGAGCTGAAGCATGACTGTTGAAGGAAGACTTCTTTTTAGAGGCAGTACACTGCCATTTTGTTCAGAGTTATTATTGCAACTCAACAGTGATTTTTTTTATATGTATGTATAAAAAATTTAAAGAATGAGAAGGAAGCATATAGACATAAAACAATCAATTATTTGGATAATTATTCAAAGATTCTTAAAGATTTGCAAGATAAGTGCATGTATGCAACACAACTTGTTAGTTTCTTTTAGACAAGAATACACTGAAAATGGTTTATTATGTATCGCAGAAGAAATTGTCAGATAATATATTTATTTAGTGAAGGCTGAAACATATTGATTACGGTGCCATTGTTCTAGTAGCTGTCTTATACAAAACAGGAACTTTATGAGACTGTGCCTATTTAAACTGCCTGTTGCCTGAAATCAAATGTAGTAATTGTGGACATGAGCTTCCTAAATGCATTTCATTTTGTGGAGGTGACAAAAGCTTAATTTATTGAACACAAAGTTGAATCAGTTAAAAGAATAAAATGTGCCTTTGCAAATAAACTAATCTGCATTACTGAATGCGACTTATGTTTCTACAAGAAATCTGAAACAGAATGTTAAGAAAGTTATTCATCTTCTGTCTTGATATGAATTTAATGAAATCTTTCTACAACTCCAGTTATTATGTAAAAATGTTTAAGGTATAGATAAATGGAACCATGTAAGTGAAATTTGACTATGTGTAAATAAATGCAGTATCCAATAACACTGGAATATTTTTATAAAAAAAGAATGATAATCAAATACAAAATCCTCCCACTACCATTTTTTTGTCGGTCAATTTGAAATACCTACATCTCGTAATTACAAAACTCATCATAATTTTTAAGAGTAGCGCACGTCGTTCTGTTTCTAATTACATATTGGATGCAAAATTCCTGTTTTCATTTCAAATACAAATTCTTAATTATCTATGTTTTATGAAAGACTGTCCACAAAAGTTGCTTAATTAAGGTAACATAACCATTTAATTTTTTAAGGCAAAAATGAAAAACCAAATCCTCTTTAGTCGGACTATGTCCATAGTTTTATACCACAGAGGTAGAGAAGTATCGTAGAAACATGAAAACAACTATTTTCACAGCGTCGAGCACATCATACAAATGCTGCTTTTTTACATTTATTACTGTACCATTACAATATGAACCCAAAATAACTGATCCGGAGCCAAGTTGCGGGTTTTGGCCCGAGAAGTAACAAGATTGTTAAGCTGCCAGACGTACTGGAACTAACGCACGCCAACTTTTTCACAAGTCGACGCCGAACGCTGGCGAGATATAGAATGGCTCGTCATAAAAGAAGAAGAGAAAATGCGGCATCTGGTAGGCTTCGTGTATTCTGTTGATGATAGGCTCGTTATCAACGAGGGTGAGAAAGAATGCATTTTATGCTTATCGTCCGGTCACTTAAGACGCGCGCCATAGTGCTGGAGTTTCTCCCAATATTATTTCATTGTCTTTAAAAATTAAATGACATTACAAGCTATATTGTTTCTTTGCTAATCTCTTTTTACGTGTGAACTGCAACTGCTCACATCATTGCAGGTTAATTGGACCGCTGGCTGGCCAGTGCTGTCCAAAGTTTAATGCGCCGGTAAATTTGTTACTATCGCTCAGTCTACGTGCTTGTAACACAGCATGAAACGTATCCTTATGATTGTACTTGACTGTACTGGTCACAGCTTGGTTGCCACTCGACGTGAAACGAAATCCAATGAGACTCAAACAAACGCGGAAGAACACATATCGTAATGTTTACATCAGGTAAACAATTAGTCATTTCAGGGAAAATTAAGTCTATACTACACATTCTTATCTGAATTTTCGTAACAGAATGAAGAATGGGAAATGGTGAATGGGGTATCAAACAGACCAGCATGAAGTGTAGTTTTGGAGAAAAAATTCTTGAGAGTAATCGCGGTAATTAAGAAAAACGTAGCGTAAGTCCTGGTGAGTTGGACTACTTCTTTCGTAAAGCATAAAATTTGTGTGTTTTTCAATTTCTTTTTAATTTTGGCAGCATGTTAGAGTGTGATATAAACTTAAGTACAATATACTTCTGAGGCACAGCCACTTAAAAGGGAAGAGATCTGATAAAATGAAAATATACAGGAGTGGTCTGTCTCGCCAATAGGTGTATGTGTAGGATGGACCATATAAAAGTGGCTATACATGAAGAAATGAGTTCTGACATTCGCCTGCTTTATTTCTTCGTTGGTACTCCTCGGTGCCGACCTACTGAATTGTTATACTGGCAGAAAAATGGGGGTGGAAGGTCACACTGACTACTGTACATGATGTAGCCAACAGCTGCACAGTTGCGTTTTACAGTTCTTTACTTTCATTGTTCACAACCCCCCCCCCCCCCCCCCCCACACACACGCTATTACACAATTATACGGCCAGTTCACTATTGGTAAATGATGATAAACCTCATTAATAGGTTGCAGGCAAACATCAGCAAACTGCTACAATACTTTGCTGTTGAATATCTATGAGCAGTAAAAGTCTAACCACACAGTTCACAGTTATTGCAGAATAATAAGGTACATGAGACACTATTTCTCAAATAATTTGAACAGACATCGTTATTATTTGATCTAACACACAGCCTATTTGTGTTACACTAATTCCACTGTTAAGTTGATCCATTGTTGTTACTTGAAACAGTACATAACTCCCCTCTGAAAATTGGCCTTGGATTGACGGTCTGGGGACCAAAAATCGGTCCTTTATATATCCTCACAATAATGGGCGTTGAAACTATACATTGTTCGATATTTAAATTACAGAAATTACAATTAAAACATAATTAATTCAATTTACTGAATATATCGACAGGAGGTGCAAAATGGCTAAGCGGGGATGGCTAGAGGACAAATGTAAGGATGTAGAGGATTATCTCACTAGGGGTAAGAAGATACTGCCTACAGGAAAATTAAAGAGACCTTTGGAGAAAAGAGAGCCACTTGTATGAATATCAAGAGCTCAGATGGAAACCCAGTTCTAAGCAAAGAAGGGAAAGCAGAAAGGTGGAAGGAGTGTATGGATGGTCTGTACAAGGGCGATGTACTCGAGGTCAATATTATGGAAATGGAAGAGGATGTAGATGAAGATGAAATGGGAGATATGATACTGCATGAAGAGTTTGACAGAGCACTGAAAGACATGAGTCGAAACAAGGCCCCGGGAGTAGACAACATTCCATTGGAACTACTGACGGCCTTGGGAGAGCCAGTCCTGACAAAACTCTACCATCTGGTGAGCAAGATGTATGAGACAGGCGAAATACCCTCAGACTTCAAGAAGAATATAATAATTCCAATCCCAAAGAAAGCAGGTGTTGGCAGATGTGAAAATTACTGAACTATCAGTTTAATAAGTCACAGCTGCAAAATACTAACTCTAATTCTTTACAGACGAATGGAAAAACTAGTAGAAGCCGACCTCGGAGAAGATCAGTTTGGATTCCGTAGAAATGTTGGAGCACGTGAGGCAATGCTGACCCTATGACTTATCTTAGAAAATAGATAAAGGAAAGGCAAACCTACAGTTCTGGCATTTGTAGACTTAGAGAAAGCTTTTGACAATGTTGACTGGAATAATCTCTTTCAAATTCTAAAGGTGGCAGGGGTAAAATACAGGGAGAGAAAGGCTATTTACAATTTGTACAGAAACCAGATGGTAGTTATAAGAGTCGAGGGACATGAAAGGGAAGCAGTGGTTGGGAAGGGAGTGAGACAGGGCTGTAGCCTGTCCCCGATGTTATTCAATCTGTATATTGAACAAGCAGTAAAGGAAACAAAAGAAAAATTCGGAGTAGGTATTAAAGTCCATGGAGAAGAAATAAAAACGTTGAGGTTCGCCGATGACATTGTAATTCTGTCAGAGACAGCAAAGGACTTGGAAAAGCAGTTGAACGGAATGGACAGTGTCTTGAGAGGAGGATATAAGATGAACATCAACAAAAGCAAAACGAGGATAATGGAATGTAGTCAAATTAAGTCGGGTAATGCTGAGGGAATTAGATTAGAAAATGAGACACTTGAAGTAGTAAAGGAGTTTTGCTATTTGGGGAGCAAAATAACTGATGATGGTCGGAGTAGAGACGATATAAAATGTAGACTGGCATTGGCAAAGAAAGCGTTTCTGAAGAAGAGAAATTTGTTAACATCGAGTATAGATTTAAGTGACAAGAAGTTGTTTCTGAAAGTATTTGTATGGAGTGTAGCCATGTATGGAAGTGAAACATGGACGATAAATAGTTTGGACAAGAAGAGAATAGAAGCTTTCGAAATGTGGTGTTACAGAAGAATGCTGAAGATTAAATGGGTAGATCACCTAACTAATGAGGAGGTATTGAATAGGATTGGGGAGAAGAGGAGTTTGTGGCACAACGTGACTAGAAGAAGGGATCGGTTGGTGGGACATGTTCTGAGGCATCAAGGGATCATCAATTTAGTATTGGAGGGCAGCGTGGGGGGTAAAAATCGTAGAGGAAGACCAAGAGATGAATACACTAAGCAGATTCAGAAGGATGTAGGTTGCAGTAGGTAAGGGGAGATGAAGAAGCTTGCACAGGATAGAGTAACATGGAGAGCTGCATCAAACAAGTCTCAGCACTGAAGACCACAACAACAACATTGAAAAATTCTTCCTTTTTTATAGTTACTTCTACTACAAAGGTTAGGTCGAATTGTTTGTTTAAATAATGAAATTAACAGATATAGTTACATAAACAATACTTTTGTCAAACCTGGTAAATATTTTGGAATTAGTTAAGGGTTGGCTTTGCTAACATGGTTTCGAATGGAGCCAAATAAACAGTTTGAGAACGCTAGTAGATCTTTTTCCAAATGTTTATAGTTAGAACTCAATTTATATTTGTTTTTAAGTCAACAATAGAATCCAAGTGACGAAACAATTACTGATTTCATCCTATAACAAAGGTATTAACTAGGAATGGTCAAAATAAATTAGGAAATTAATTACATACACAAAACTATCACAAAATTAGACCTGGTGCTATATTCTTCAAGACTGATGGCCAATCTTTCTCTTTTATGGGAATTTGGATTGCACTCATGCATGTTAAAGGTAATTAGGCAAAAATGAAAATACAATGAATTTAAGCAAGCAGATGGCAAAACAAGAGAGGAAGTAAAAAGATCCCAGCTTGCTTCGTCACATAGGGAATTAAAATTTCATATTATTTGGAATATGTTTTAATAAATATAGAATTATGCTAATAAATATTTTAGTCCAAAACAAATTTTATTAGTTTATTGTAAATGTTGATGAACATTTGCTTTTCTAAGGAGCTGTTCGTTTTGTTCAAGTACTGGCCTTTCTTACCACAGCGATACAATTAATTCCAACTGTTGAACAACATTCATGTGATAATCATGAACAGGAAACCCACTGAAACCAATCGTTATTTTTGCTAGTTTCTTAATAGATTTCCCCATACCCAACAAATTCATCTTCGTCCCATTGATCAAAGCCATGTAAACTTCTATAACGCATGCATCTGATAACCATAGTGAACTGTTTTAACTTTTTCAGTCTGTTTTTCTTTTCACTAGTATTTCGCGTCGGTGATATTTTTGTGCCTTTCTTTTCTTGTCCTTCTTTTTCTTTACAGTTTCAACATTTTGAGCAGAATTTAGTCCTATGGATACTGATGCTGCCTTTTCTTAAAAATTCATGGTTTTGTCAATAAAAGGAACAGGTGATATTTCTTCCAAAAGTTTTGTCTGTGTTGGCTTAAGTGTAGTTGGTTTTGAGGTCGTAATCTTGAATGTTTTAAGTTTAGTAGGAGTAGAGTCCGAGGTTGTGTTATTGAAGGAATTTCACTTGTGCTGATTTAACTTCGCTCTTTTGATGTGCTTGGGATTATTAGATCTTTTGATGAGATTTGAATGGTTGGTTGGCTTGTGTGTGAGATTCTGCTCGTCCATTTGTTGGCACAGATGTACATTCCGACAATTAAGCATAGTCTGAGACTACGGTCATCTTCAGCGGAATTATTGCACGTGCCTTGGAACTAAATTTAAATATGCTCCATTTCTCTCTCATTAAAACAGGTGGTCCATCTGTCCCAAATAATACTGGTCCATATCCAACGATTGTCTGGGAGAGATGGAGCACCTTGAGTTCTGTCTGTTGGTAGCGAACTCGGTGGCCATTATAGGTTAGTTTCATGCCTAGATATTTGTCAATAATGTGCAAACTAAGTTTTAATACTAAAATTATGTAGCTACACGATAAAACTACTAACACGAAAATGATAGCAGCATTTTTGCACCATCTTTGTTCACGAAAGAGCTTGCTTGCTAGTAGTTGGAGCTGCTCCCCAGTTGAGCACTTGCGAAATACAAATATCAATGGTCCGTTTCAACCAGTGCTTTCAGACTTATCCTAGTTTATGAATGGAAAAACACACACACGCTGGTGAAAGGCGTTTGTTATCTACTTCACAATTCATTTTCGGCTGTTACACCTTCATTAGGTGCGAAGGTAAATATTTATATTTGTACCTGATGAAAGCATAACGACCGAAAACCGGTTTGTGAAATAACTAATAAATATTGTAGAATATTACACCAGTGTTTAGTGTGTTTTCATTCATAATGTGTAAAATATTCTACCAAGGACCGACAGACCAGTCAATCAGTGCAAAAACGAACTTAGTGATTTGAGGGAAAATTCAAATATTTCACGAACAGCTTTGTAAATGAGGTGTAAAAAAGTTCGTCTCTTCAAGCTCTAGCTGTTTCACAAATAAAAAGTTTCATTGGTGTCACATTTACCGATCAAAATGGCTTCCTTCGAAACAAGTACAAAATTCAGGACATGTCGAGAACAGAATATGCTTGGAAAGTGGCTTTGTAAACGTTTCCAGGCAGGCCAGAGTGGCCGAGCGGTCTAGGCGCTACAGTCTGGTACCGCGCGGCCGCTACGGTCGCAGGTTCGAATCCTGCCTCGGGCATGGATGTGTGTGATGTCCTTAGGTTAGTTAGGTTTAAGTACTTCTAAGTTCTAGGGGACTGATGACCTCAGATGTTAAGTCCCATAGTGCTCAGAGCCATTTGAACCATTTTTTACACGTTCCCAAGATAACGCCTCAGTGTTGTCGCAGCTCTGCAGATGTTTTTTGTTTCTCATGCAGTCGTTAGCGCTTCACAGTTGAAAGATGGAAACAGCGCTGCTGGCTGTCAGGGATCTGCCTATGTCAACTCGACTACAGACTGTCTCAAGCATCACTTGAGGCGCGCAAGCATGGCCATCCACTAAGGACGCCTGTTACACATGGATCGTATACTTTTAATACTACACTGAAGCGCCAAAAAAATTGGTACAGGCGTGCGTATTTAAATGTAGAAGTATATAAACAGGTAGAATATGGCGCTGCGGTCGTCAACGCCTATATAAGACAACAAATGTCTGGCGCAGTTGTTAGATCGGTTACTGTTGCTACAGTGGTAGGTTATCAAGATTGAGTGAGTTTGAACGTGGTACGAGTATTATAGTCGGCGCACGAGCGATGAGACACGGCATCTCCGACGTAGTGATGAATAGGGGACTTTCCCATACGACCATTTCACGAGTGTACCGTGAATATCTGGAGTCCGATAAAACATCAAATCTCCGACATCGCTTCCGCCGAAAAAAGATCCTGCGAGAATGAACCAACGACGACTGAAGAGAACCGTTCAATGTGACAGAAGCCCTTTCGCAAATTGCTGCAGATTTCAATGCTGGGCCGTCAATAGGTGTCAGCGTGCGAACCATTCAACGAAACGTCATCGATATGTGCTTTCATAGCCAAAGGCCTACTCGTGTACCCTTGATGATTGCATTACACAAAGCTTTACGCCTCCCATGGGACCATCAATACCGACATTCGACTGCTGATGACTAGAACCATGTTGCCTGGTCAGACGAGTTTCGTTTAAAATTGTATCGTGCGGATGGACATGTATGGGTATGCATGTAAGCAGGGGACTGTCCAAGCTGCTGGAGGCTTTGTAATGGTGTGGGGCGTGTACAGTTGGAGTGATATGTGTATAGAAACGCCTCTGACAGGTGACAAGTACATAAGCGTCGTGTCTGATCACCTGCAGCTATTAATGTCCACTGTGCATTCTGACGGATGTGGGCAATTCCAGCGGGACAACGCGACACCCCAAACGTCCAAAACTGCTACGGAGTGGCTCAAGGAACACTCTTCTGAGTTTAAATGCTTCCACCGCCACCAAACTCCCCAGACATGAACATTATTGAACATGAAATTTCCTGGAAGATTAAAACTGTGTACCGGACCGAGATTCGAACTCGGGACCTTTGCCTTTCGCGGGCAAGTGCTCTGCCATCTGAGCTACCCAAGCACGACTCACGCCCCGTCCTCACAAAAGAGCACTTCCCGGCGAAAGGCAAAGGTCCCGAGTTCGGGTCTCGGTCCGGCACACAGTTTTAATCTGCCAGGAAGTTTCATATCAGTGCACACTCCGCTGCAGAGTGAAAATCTCATTCTGGATTGTTGAACATACCTGGGATGCCTTGCAAAGCGCTGTTCTACGAAGATCTCCTCCCCCTCGTACTGTTACGGACTAGTGAACAGCCCTGCAAGATTCATGGAGTCAGTTCTCTCCAGCATTACTTCAAACATTAGCTCAGTCCATGCCACGTCCTGTTGCGGCACTTTTGCATGCTTGCGGGGGCCCTACATGATATTATGCAGGTGTACCAGTTTCTTCAGTGTAGTCGACATTTAAGTATACTGAAGTTCATTCTTTATGAACCAAAAATGATAATAAAATATTACAATAAAAACAGTCAAAGGCTTTGTGAAACCATTTGTCTAATGTAAGAAATATACCACAGTAGAGAAACATCTGATTGTGTACAGCAAATGAGGTGTCAACTGATGGTGAGACTTCAAAGTTCGATGTTTAACTTTTAGTCCTAGAATGGGTACATGGCTTCTTCGGGTCTCCTCCACATTCGAACCTTATCGTCAGCTCATTCCAACTACAATCGCGACTCATATGACCAGGCCACGGTTTCCAATCGTCTAGGGTCCAACAGGTAAGGCCACAAGCCAATGGCAGGCACTGTAGGCGATGCTGTGCTGTTAGCAATGGCACTTCCGTTCGTCGTCTGGTGACAATGGCCATTAACATCACATTTTGCCGCACTGTGCTAACAGATACGTTCGTCGTACCTCCCACATTGATTTCTGCGGTTATTTCATGCAGCGTTCCTTGTGTACCTCCCACATTGATTTCTGCGGTTATTTCATGCAGCGTTCCTTGTGTATTAGCACTGACAACTATACGCCACCGCCGCTGCTCTTGGTCGTTAAGTGATGGGCGTCGGTCACTGCTTTCTCCGTGGTGAGAGGTAATGCCTAAAAATTGGTATTTTCTGCACACTCTTGACACTGTGGGTCTCGGAATACTGTTTTCCCTAACGATGTCCGAAATGCTATGTCCCATGTGTCTAGCTCCAACTACCGTCCCGCATGCATAGGACGGAAGGAAGGAAGGTTGTTCAAATGGTTCAAATGGCTCTGAGCACTATGGGACAACATCTGAGGTCATCAGTCCCCTAGAACTTAAAACTACTTAAACCTAACTAACCTAAGGACATCACACACCACCATGCCCGGGTCAGGATTCGAACCTGCGACCGTAGTGGTCGCGCGGTTCCAGACTGAAGCGCCTAGAACCGCTCGGCCACACCGGCCGGCTGAAGGAAGGTTGTGTTTAACCTTCCATCGACATCGAGGTCATTGGACACGGACCACAAGCTTGGATGATGACAAAGACGGGGAAGGAAATCGGCCATGCCCTTTCAAAGGTAGCATTTCGTCATTTGCCTGTAGCGATTTAGGGAAATCATTGAAAATCGAAATCTGGGTGGTCGGAGGCGGGTTTGAACCGTCGTCCTCCCAAATGAGAGTCCAGTGTGCTAACTACGTCAGCGTTCAAAGTAAATGCCCGTCGTGAGGCCATAATGGCGTCGGAAACCTTTTCACTTGAAACATCTGAGTACAAATGACTGCTCCGTCAATGCAGTGCCATTTATACCTCACGTATGCGATGCTACCTCCATCTGTGTGTGTGTGTATATCGCTATGCCATGGCTTTCGTCACCTCAGTGCAAAAGGGGAGCATAAAGAGGATTCCATGGTTGAAATATAACGTAGTTCTCAAGAAACCATGATATGTGTATTTCATCAACCTATAATTGAAGAAGACTGTGAGTGTAGAGACCAGAAGGTAAGAGTGATTATGGGACAATCAATTTTGATTTCTCCTTGTTCGTATCAAATAGAACAGGTTGGGTAAAGTGATCTCTGGAATGTAATATCTGACGATGTATTAGGTACAGACTTGGTCCTGTAGCTATCAGTGCGTCAAACACCATTATGCAGCTGCTAATGAGCTGTAATATAGGAAATAACAGAGATAACGAGGGCAAATAAACAGAAGAAAATTGCAGCATTTCTACTGTAGGCACCAAGAGATACTGTATTTAGTGTTATGTTAACATACGTGACTTGTATACACTACGTAACAACTAGGGGTATCCAGCAACCTTTGTTATTTAGGAAGTATAACCGGAAGTGACGAAATGATCACATGACCGGAAGTTACAGCGTCTTGGATCGCTACAGTATATAACAAGACTTGATAATCACATCTGATTAATCTTTTGTGATAGCGGAAAGTATCAACATACGTTGCTCCAAAGAGCTAAACATCTCTCAGCTGTTAGGAAAGAACATGAGACCACCCAACGAACTGTTCAATTTGATATTATTGGAAAACATGAAAAATCTTGCCACTGATATTGGTAACATAAATTACAATGAAAATTGCACACTCCTCAGCAAGAAAAATTTAAATATGCTTACACCCATTACAGAGTAATTTTGTGACAATATCATGGTGGTTAAAATCAGTGATCAAGTGGACCGGCAAGTACAATTAGGCATTGGTAGTTCTGTAATGCTAAAGATTGAAATTTATGGTGCCTTTAATAATTATCTATGTGGTAAATTCTCCAAGTTCATCTCTGCGAGACATGGTATGAGCACAAAATTACCATTTCTCCTACATAGGAACAATAATGTGAAAGCAAGAGACTTATTGAAAAAAAATTGGGAAAGAAGCACTGGAAGCCATTTCAAGAAAATATAAGAAACATGTGGCTATACCACATAAAGTGAAACTGGCCAACGTTAAAATGGATTTTCTAATAGGGGCATATGGCGGTTGTGGAAGCACAGGAATTTTGAATTTGGTCAAAAATTCAACGATGGAGAAGGCACGATGAGCCGGAACACCCAACTCCTGTCTTTCCATAGTGCAGGCCTTTTCTTCCGCATCTTTTCGTGCAAATGCCCAAGGACACATTTGTAGTATTCCTGGTAAATTGTCTGTCCTCCAGGGGTAAATTCATGATGCACTATACTGGTAGACTTCACTTTCTGCTGTAGGCGTCTTGTTTTTGATACGTAATTTGGACGTATGGTTCGTCAGAGCATCAATCTGCTTTCACTTGTGCTCATTATGAAACTTAACATACACAGCAACTGACCCTATGTGCTCTCCATGTCTAAACTCAGTGTACTTGTCGCCTTCAAATAACACAGGTTCAGGCGTATCTACCAATGCATGATTGTGTGTCTGCGTCCTAAACTTATTGATTCCGCATAAATATACAACAAATGTATCATCCCACTGAGTTGTTGTCCTTTATGGCTGTTTGGGAAAAACCCACGCATCGACAGTGATGCGGTCCTCGCATCCTAATCTAGTAATTTTTCAGTAAGAGAATAAGAATGACAATAAATGGTAGCGAAAATTAGCCACCTTTATACTGCACGGAATGCCAGACAAATGGACTTTCACACGGTACTGCTTCTTCTGATCATCACGAAGCCGCCATCGATACGGGTACTAAAATAAAGTGAAAAGAACAGGCAGGTGAAATGTTTACAAATCTTTCGAGAGAGAGACGGCGTGACGTAGCCGACCGAGCGCTACTTTACAACAGATTTTCATAATTAGCACGTAAGAGGAGAGTAAACATTTGATGAGAGATTCCTCAAGGGCCCTCCCGCTGCAAGAGATACTCAACCGGGATCTCTCAGAACTCTGGATGAGAAACTCCTCAACCTCCGTGTTTCGTTATGAAGCTGTTTTTACGTGGCTAGATGTAGCTCAACCAGACCATTCAGGAAGACTAAAGTGGTTTGGAAACACTGCCAAAGGTTTCTTAAGCGCCCTTCTGCTCTGAGAGATCGCTAAAGAGAGATTACAGCCGGCTCTGCAGGACGTCGTCGTTAGGATTCATATTTCATTACAAAACTCTTTTCACTTTGTTAAAGGTCGTTTACTCAAACCTCCTGCAACATCAAGGTTACCGAGATAACGTCGCAAAGAGAGATGGAGACGATGAAAAGCTGTATTTCATAAGCGTGGGTAGGCTCAGACAAACGTGTTTATGAGCGTCTTCCTGCTAGCGGATATGAGAAACAGCGCAAATGATTGGCTATCTCATGTGATATGATATATTGTGCGGTAAGTCGATCGCTAGTGCGAGAAATATGTGGCCAACTAACTTGAAATATTGTCTTTACACAGCTAAGTAAATAAAGATTACGGTTTTTATCCGAAAGAAGACTGGAAAGTTATGAACCTGAAGTGTTCTCTAGTTGCAACAGCATTTTATTGACACACAGCTATTATAATTCGCCAAAGCATATCGTTCCTATATTTGAATGATGTAGGAAGACGGAGGCAGCAGTGAAAAGTTACGGTTCTTACGATTCAGTTTCAAACGCTTATTTTTTTAAAAAAGTTTTCATACAGTTGGTAGACCCTACAGCCGTCTCACTCATTTTGAGATTTCAGCTACTTTCGTGCTTCCGCATAATACTTTAATGGCAGCGTAATGGTTACGATGCAGGACTCGCATTCGGGAGAACGGCGTTTATTCGCGAAACAGTCTGACGCTGAAATATGGTAATACATTTTTTTATTTTAAAAAAATATGTGTTAAGTATTAGACGTATAGTTTTGAGGTAAACATACGGTCTGTTTTCGTTCCTAGGTAACAGATTAAACATAGCCAGCGAATAGTTTTATGTCTAACATAGTTTCGTTTTCGCATCTAGATAACAGATTAAACATGAACGCCTCGCAGGGTACTCGAGAAGTCTCAGGCGCCTTGCCACGGTTCTGGCGGCTTCCCCCGTCGGAGGTTCGAGTCCTCCCTCGGGCATGGGTTTGTGTGTTGTCCTTAGCGTAAGTTAAAGTTCGATTAAGTAGTGCGTAAGCGTAGGAACCGATGACCGCAGCAGTTTGGTCCCACAGGCACTTACCACCGAATTTAAAAACTTAATTTATTAAACATAAAGAGCATATAAATAACATCTAAATGAATGTTAATTTACAGAAAAAATGGAATATTTGAAATTTAACGCTTTTGTGACTGGCAGCCCAGACGTGTCCCATTAAAGGAATATACAGTTTTGAGCATTGGGGTGTCCAGGAGAAAGCCCTTTCTGGTACTATCGGAACTTGGAGAGAGGTACGAATGACCATGGGCTGAAAATATAGAAGGTTGGGAGTGATCAAGTGAGGCGGTGTATATTTACACCTGGAACAATGCATCCGTTTTACGAAAATCGCTCCAAATCACCATCTTGTCCGTTCCAAGAAGGTCTGAAGTGAGTAATTCTGTTCCTTTACACATAATAGACATTGATTTGGACATTACTGAACTCTTAGTAATTATCTTGGTTTGTACATCATTTGTAGTTAGCTAGTTATGACTCAGAAAATTGCATAGAATGGAAAAAAGAAGTGAAACATCAAAGCCACTTCCAACTTTAATGTTGAAAATCTGTATGTAGTACGTCACGTTTATCAGAGTCACGAATGGAAATGAAGGTCCTGTTTGATATATTTTTTTCGTTTCGTGTAAAATGAGTTTCGTAGATGGTCTATGTAGCCCGTACATATTATAAAAATGAATGAACGTATACATGTATATGTGTATGTATGTATATATGTATGCTCCACATTCCCTCTTACACCACTGGACCGATTTCAACCAAACTTGATGCACATATCACATACGGTCTGAAAAGTATCGCTGAGTGGGCAAGAACCACCTACCTATGAAAGGGCTAGGGTGGTGGTGAAAAATCAGCGTGGCCCACGACACGCAAATCCATTCGAGAATGAGAGCGCTTAATGACTTTGACATAATGTCAAATCTTTACAGAACTTTTCTCGCTGATAAAAACCACAAAATGATGAAAGAAAAAAGTTCACCACTCACTACTTTTTCGCTATTCATACAGTAAAACTGTCGAATGAAGCACTACGTTTCAATTTATTGTTTCTTTACTACTAAGTGTATTTGAGACACATTTTTCAGACAGTATTCAAATATACCACTGAACATACTAGCAAACATACATCATTGTACGACGCATAGTTCAGGAGGTATGACTTCTAACGCTGAGATACGTGAGAAATTGCAGCATCATGCATGACGTTTAAATTTATTACTTCTTTGTTACTAACTCTATTCGCAACACATTTCGCAGACGGTATCTACCTATCTCGCTGAATGTACCTACAAAAATATATCGTTGTACGATACATAGTTCAGAAGCCACGTCGTCATAAACACTGAGCTGGGTGAAAAGGAAACTGCAGGGCGAAATTCGATAGAGATACACGTGAAACGTGTGTACAGATACGTGTTGAATATCTTAAATATCTGTAAAATATATCTGACATATGCGTACGTGGACAAAACCACGGCTAAAAATCCCGTCATAAACGTCTGGAACGATTTCAACCATATTCGATACACATACTACAGTAGATATCATCAGCAAAGAAGTACTGTGAGGGTAATAATCGCCAGCTTTCAATTGGGCTGTGGGAGGTAATGTGGAGAGAGAAGATGGGAGGAGGAGGAGATGGACGGACAGAGTGTGGAAAGGAGGAGATGTGCATTGATAGGGGCGAGGATGAGGTGGACAGAGAGAGAGGGAAAGAGCAGATGGACAGCAGTTGGAGGAGACATACAGAGAGTGGGTAGAGGAGGAGATGAACAGAGAAAGGAAAGAGGAGGAGATGAACAGAGAAAGGAAAGAGGAGGAGATGAACAGAGAAAGGAAAGGGGAGGAGATGAACAGAGAAAGGAAACAGGAGGAGATGAACAGAGAAAGGAGAGAGGAGAAAATGGACAGATGGGAGAGGAGAAGATGGATAGAGAGAGGAAAAGGGAGGAGATAGACAAGAAGAGGGTGAGGAGGAGATGGACAGAGGAGGAACGACCAGATGGACATAGAGGTGTGGAGTAGATGGGCAGAGAAGAGAGAGGGGCAGGAGGAGATGAAAGAGATCGATCCTTGGAGATGCTGGACAAGGAGAGGAGGTGGAGGAGATGGAAGGGGGAGGGGGAAGGAGGAGATGGACTAATAGAAGGTTGGAACAATACACACCTGCGCAATGCTGGGTACTCAGCTGGTTTAGTAAATAATTAGATATTGTCATAATAAAATAACATAGAAACGAAACAATTGGAATACTACACCAAAAAAAACAAACAACAACAGAAGACTGAACAGGCCTAAACAGAATTTACTGAAGTTAAGTTTCATCACTTTTGTAATTGCTACCCTAATTGTCAGCGACTATACTGAAAAAAATGTCGCGTCTCGTTTATTAACAACTGCTATTAAAATGTGTTTTAACTACAGCACTAAGCAAAAAAAAAAAGTTCAAATGTGTGTGAAATCTTATGGGACTTAACTGCTAAGGTCATCAGTCCCTAAGCTTACACACTACTTAAGCTAAATTATCCTATGGACAAACACACACATCCATGCCCAAGGGAGGACTCGAACCTCCGCCGGGAGCAGCCGCACAGTCCATGACTGCAGCGCCCCAGACTGCTCGGCTAATCCCGCGCGGCTAAACAAAAACTACCTGTAAACAGAGAGAAACAGCGCAGTGCCACAGTCCAGCCACATGATCGATTTTTTTTGTGAACTAGGCCCTGTAAGAACAATTTGTAGTTTGCCCGTTATTTTCGCAATCATTAGATCCCGTGATAATGGTTCGTACGAGGAGCGTGGCTGAAAGTTATAAAATTTACGCAAAATGGACTATAGCGTTAATACCTGGAGAAATGGTGGACATTTAAGAAGCTCCATTTACCCAAGGCGATATTCGTTAGATGCTGGTATACAAGGTCTCGATGGGCGTAAATCAGGCGAACTCTGTGCACGCAAGGAAGGCAGTGTTCTGAAGCTAAGGATAAAATATCTTACAGTGCGGAGTTACCTATAAAAAGAGCCACTGATAATTGAATTCATACGATAACTACATTCTGCTGTATACTTTTAATTTTTCTCTGGAACCCGTGATAATTTGTTGATAAGAAAGACCGCATTGGCGGATTTTGTTTCTGTGTGAATAGGCAATGGATGAAAGGAATATACTATACTCTTTACATGTAACGAAGTTTTCGCTTGTCCTCACATATCTGTTACGAATGTTCTTGGTTGTGATATTATACTTTAAGTACAGCCTGTGTGTGGACTGATTCCATCGTCTGGAACTCACAATTTTGTCTGGTTGACATTGTTGTAATTGCTAAACATTCATTAGTACATACATGCTGTGTTTAATGCCTTATACGCAACATGAGTGAATTTGTGAACCGTAGGTGCAAACAATACTTCGTTCATACAGGGTTTTTCAAAAATGACCGGTACATTTGAAACGGCAATAAAAACTAAACGAGCAGCGATAGAAATACACCGTTTGTTGCAATATGCTTGGGACAACAGTACATTTTCAGGCAGACAAACTTTCGAAATTACAGTAGTTACAATTTTCAACAACAGATGGCGCTGCGGTCTGGGAAACTCTATAGTACGATATTTTCCACATATCCACCATGCGTAGCAATAATATGGCGTAGTCTCTGAATGAAATTACCCGAAACCTTTGACAACGTGTCTGGCGGAATGGCTTCACATGCAGATGAGATGTACTGCTTCAGCTGTTCAATTGTTTCTGGATTCTGGCGGTACACCTGGTCTTTCAAGTGTCCCCACAGAAAGAAGTCACAGGGGTTCATGTCTGGCGAATAGGGAGGCCAATCCACGCCGCCTCCTGTATGTTTCGGATAGCCCAAAGCAATCACACGATCATCGAAATATTCATTCAGGAAATTAAAGACGTCGGCCGTGCGATGTGGCCGGGCACCATCTTGCATAAACCACGAGGTGTTCGCAGTGTCGTCTAAGGCAGTTTGTACCGCCACAAATTCACGAAGAATGTCCAGATAGCGTGATGCAGTAATCGTTTCGGATCTGAAAAATGGGCCAATGATTCCTTTGGAAGAAATGGCGGCCCAGACCAGTACTTTTTGAGGATGCAGGGACGATGGGACTGCAACATGGGGCTTTTCGGTTCCCCATATGCGCCAGTTCTGTTTATTGACGAAGCCGTCCAGGTAAAAATAAGCTTCGTCAGTAAACCAAATGCTGCCCACATGCATATCGCCGTCATCAATCCTGTGCACTATATCGTTAGCGAATGTCTCTCGTGCAGCAATGGTAGCGGCGCTGAGGGGTTGCCGCGTTTGAATTTTGTATGGATATAGGTGTAAACTCTGGCGCATGAGACGATACGTGGACGTTGGCGTCATTTGGACCGCAGCTGCAACACGGCGAACGGAAACCCGAGGCCGCTGTTGGATCACCTGCTGCACTAGCTGCGTGTTGCCCTCTGTGGTTGCCGTACGCGGTCGCCCTACCTTTCCAGCACGTTCATCCGTCACGTTCCCAGTCCGTTGAAATTTTTCAAACAGATCCTTTATTGTATCGCTTTTCGGTCCTTTGGTTACATTAAACCTCCGTTGAAAACTTCGTCTGTGTTCTAGGCGGTGGAATTCCAACACCAGAAAAATCCTCTGTTCTAAGGAATAAAACATGTTGTCTACAGCACACTTGCACGTTGTGAACAGCACACGCTTACAGCAGAAAGACGACGTACAGAATGGCGCACCCACAGACTGCGTTGTCTTCTATATCTTTCACATCACTTGCAGCGCCATCTGTTGTTGAAAATTGTAACTACTGTAATTTCGAAAGTTTGTCCGCCTGAAAATGTACTGTTGTCCCAAGCATATTGCAACAAACGGTGTATTTATATCGCTGCTCGTTTAGTTTTTATTGCCGTTTCAAATATACCGGTCATTTTTGAAACACCCTGTATGACTGAATAATTTCAGGTTTATTTCTCTACTGACCATAACATACAGGCTTTCACGGAGGGTGTTGGCATTAATGATGTTTCCTCTTGGACGGACATTAGGCCGTAATGCTATGTATGTTTCTGTGCCTAGCGTTTTGCCCGCCCGGCTATCCGTGCGGTCTAACGCACTGCTGCCCGAGTGGGAAGACGTGCCGGTCCCCAGCACGAATCCGCCAAGCGGATTAGAGGTCCGGTGTGCCGGTCAGCTTGTGGATGGTTTTTAAGGCGGTTTTCCGTCTGCCTCGGCGAATGCAGGCTTGTTCCCCTTATTCCGCCTCAGTTACACTATGTCGGCGATTGCTCCACGTACGCGTACACCATCAATACTCTAACACGCAAACGTTGGGGTTACACTCGTCTGGAATAAGACGTTCCCAGGGGTGACGGGGGGGGGGGCTGTCCACTGGGGGCTGAACAGCACAATAAGCCTAGCTTCGGTGTGGGGTTGTGTATCAATGAGGGCTACGGCGGGGACGAAGCCCCTCCGTCGTTTCTAGGTCCCCAGTTCAATACATGTGTACATGCCTAACGTATCCTCTTATAATTCTGGTGACATCATCAGAGGCTATAAAGACGCAGTTGTTATTTCTCACATTGACAAGAAGTGTCTCATCATATCAGAAGTACTGGAACCAAGACAATAAAAAAAAGGAGCTTCAGAGCATAAAGTCTATAGAAAGCCCACTCAAACTTCACAAAAATTCGGGTCACCATCACTAGCAGAAAAAAGGTGTGGTGGACTGGGCGCAAGCAATCCTTGAGCATAGAGTAAGAACTCGACCATTAAGAATTACTTTCAGGTGAAACGGCTACTCTGATAGAGAGGGCACTGCATCCTGCTTCCTAAAAGATTTGGAGCATCCAGCGGGAAGAACTGGCTAAAGACGAAGGTTTTCCTCCCATTCACAAGAACAGACACAGATCGTATCAACAGATAGCCAAGACGCTCTGTATTGATACATTGTTAAACTTGACGAGAAAGATCATTAAATATTATATTTAAACATCACAAAGGACCTATGCCCGCCACTCGTCATGACATCTTATTGAAAATTCCTCGCATATGCGGTTAAGTTGCAAATGAAGTATTAAAATAAGCATTAACACTTGGCTTGAAGAACACGAAGGTTGGGCAACACGAATAACATCCAGCAGCAAATAACACACTGGGACCAGCGAACCAACAAGTCTGTTTCTCCAGTACCGTAGTTCTGTCAGGGCCCAATCAATACTACACGGAGATGCTAAAGTCATGGAATGCAGATTGCACGCATGGAGATGGCGTTGGTATCGCCTACACAAGGTGTGAAAGGGGGTTGGGGGGGGGGGGGGGGAAGTGCACTGGCGGAGCTGTTATTTGTACTCAAGTGATTCATATAGTTGCACGACGGGAATTAACAGACTTTGAATGCGGAATGGAAGTTGGAGATAGACGCATGGGACTTTCCATTTCGGAAATCGTTAGGGAAGTCAATATTCCCGGGATCCGCAGTGTCAGGAGTGTGACGGGAATACCAAGTTTCGGCCATCAGCTCTCATCACGGAAAACGCAGTAGCCGACGGCCTTCACTTAACGACCGGGAGCAGAGGCATTTGCGTAGACTTGTCAATGCTAACAGACAAGCACACTGCGTGAGATAAACGTTGAAATCAATATGGGACATACGACGAACGAATCCGTTAGGACAGTTCGGCGAAAAGCCACTGACCGTAACTGAAAATTAGGGGCAAAAGGTGATCTGCTGTCGCTTTGTGCTCCAGTCACTCACTGGCTTTCAAAAAGATTGCAGAACGGATCAATGCACAGATACGAAAAGATCGCCCGCTAGGGAACCAGAGTTCACGTATTGTATCGTAAAAAGCGATGAGACATTGCGTTCTCACTACGAGCCGAAGCTCGGGATAGAAAGGTCCAGAATCTCTGAGACCTAAAAAAAAGAAAAAAAAAGCGCATGCAGAGAAGCCGTGAGCCGTGTCAATACAATGCTCACTGTTTTCATGGGTTTAAAAGAAATCATCCACAAATAATTCGCTCCATAACGTCAAACGGTGAATGCAGGTTGCTACGGTAATTGGGTGTTTTAAACTGTGTTTGGGGGAGGATTGTTCGGGTTAGACCTGAATACCAGCATCAAGGGATCATGATGTTCGTTGCACGAGAATGCACCCGCGTACGGAAGCAAGATCGTACTCGATTTCTTGATCCAAAAGTTTGTCATGGCCCTCGAACACACTTCTTATTCGGCTAGTTTGTCTCCCTGCAACTTCTGATTATTTCAGAAACTGAAAATGGCAGTGAAAGGGAAGCATTTCGACACAATTTCAAAGATATCCGTAGGACTATGACCATGGTACTGTAGGTAGTTTCAAAGGTTGAGTATCAGAATTTTTTCGAACAGTTTTAAGAAACGCAGCTGTCTACTGATTCACAAGGAGCTTATTTTGAAAAAAAAAAAGTCATGTAAACTAAAAATAAATAATGTCTTGTATTATATTTCACGTCAGCCACTTTTCCTTGTCGAACACTTTGAGTCTGGAGCTCTACCTGAGTGTGGAGTAGGCCATCCTACTACTGCACTACTGCATTACCGTGACCACCTGTTCAGATGTGTGTGAATTCCTAAGGGACCGAACTGCTGAGGTCATCGGTCCCTAGACTTACACACTACTTAAACTAAATTAACGCTAAGGCCAACACTCACACCCATGCCCATGGGAGGACTCGAACCTCCGGCGTGAGTGGCCGCACGATTAGTGACATGGCGCCTCTAACCGCGCGGCCACTCCGCGCAGCGTGACCACCTGTCAATAGCCTCAATAACCATCTTTTACAGCACGAGACGTGCAGGAAGAGAGTCGAGATGTTCTGGCAGGTCCTCGATGGTGAGTGTTCATCGGAGGTGAGGGTATCATCTGGAGTGCCCCAGGGAAGTGTGGTAGGTCCGCTGATGTTTTCTATTTACATAAATGATCTTTTGGATAGGGTGGATAGCAATTTGCGGCTGTTTGCTGATGATGCTGTTGTGTACGGGAAGGTGTCGTCGTTGAGTGACTGTAGGAGGTTGCAAGATAACTTGGACAGGGTTTGTGATTGGTGTAAAGAATGGCAGCTAACTCTAAATATAGATAAATGTAAATTAATGCAGATGAATAGGAAAAAGAATCCCGTAATGTTTGAATACTCCATTAGTAGTGTAGCGCTTGACACAGTCACGTCGATTAAATATTTGGGCGTAACATTGCAGAGCGATATGAAGTGGGACAAGCATGTAATGGCAGTTGTGGGGAAGGCGGATAGTCGTCTTCGGTTCATTGGGAAGATTTGGTTCATCTGTAAAGGAGACCGCTTATAAAACACGAATACGACCTATTCTTGAGTACTGCTCGAGCGTTTGGGATCCTTATCAGGTCGGATTGAGGGAGGACATAGAAGAAATTCAGAGGCGAGCTGCTAGATTTGTTACTAGTAGGTTTGATCATCACGCGAGTGTTACGGAGATGCTTCAGGAACTCTGGTGTGAGTCTCTAGAGGAAAGGAGGCGTTCTTTTCGTGAATCGCTACTGAGGAAATTTAGAGAATCAGAATTTGAGGCTGACTGCAGTACAATTTTACTGCCGCCAACTTGTATTTCGCGGAAAGACCACAAAGATAAGATAAGAGAGATTAGGGCTAGTACATAGGCACATAGGCAGTCATTTTTCCCTCGTTCTGTTTGGGAGTGGAACAGGGAGAGGAGATGCTAGTTGTGGTACGAGGTACCCTCCGCCACGCATGGTGGATCGCGGAGTATGTATGTAGATGTAGATCGATTCTGGCAGGTACCGACGGGGGTGTGGAGCCACGCTGACTTCACTGCCGTGGCCAACTACGCAATATTTCTCGGTTGAGGATCCATGGCGCAAACAGCCCGACGGGGTGGTCCCTCAGATTCTCGACTGGTTCAAAATCCGAGGATTTTGGTGACCAGAGGAGCACAGTAAAGTCATCCTGGTGGCCTTCGAACCACACAAGTACACTACTAGCTGTGTGAAACGCTGTGTTGTCCTGCTGGTAGATGTCACCATGCTGAGGAAAGACAAACTGCATGTAGTGGGGGACATGGTCTACAAGAAGAGATGCAGACTTGAGTTGATCCATTTTGCCTCCCACAAATGGTCACCAGGAAATGCCAAGAAATCATTCTCCAGACCATAATGCTCCCTCCTACTTCCAGGGTGTTTGCTTTCAGATGTTTCACGATGTACACATCAACGGCCATCTGTACGTTGGAGCATAAAACGAGATTCATTTGGCACCTTTCGCCACTCAGTGGAAGTCCAGTTGCTTTACCGGCATGCAAATTCCAGCCTCAGTTGCTGATGAACAGCAGTTAGCATGGGTACACGAATTAGGCACCTGCTGCAGAAGCCAATACGAAGCTGCGTTAGCTGAATGTTCGTTGAGGTGGCACTGTTCCTAGCCTTTTCGTTAATATGTGCGATCAGTTCCGCAACAGTTGCTAGTGTATTCGCTTGAACACACACCCGCAACCGTCGTTGATCCCTATCGTCTATGGCCCGTGGTGCACCCAAGTTGTCTCGGCTCCAGTTTTTGATAAGGCCATTTTTAACCACGGTGGCTCGCAAACAGTTTACAGTCTTAGCTGTTTAGGAAATACGTCCACCGTTGGCCCGAAAGCCAATGATCATGTTCTTTTGGATGTCAGACAAATATCTTCGGTTGCCCTTTAGGATAGCAGGAGCATTGTTTTCCGCATCCCCCCTCATCCCCCTCACCACCGACAAGCTTTATGTACCCTCCAGCGCTAGTGCTGCCACCCGCCGTTTGTGACTGGTTATCGCACGATGATATCGAACATAGACGGTGGTCACATTAATGTGACTGGATCGTGTACGCAAAACTGTTATCATGTGAGAAAGAGAAAGAGAGAGGGAAGAGAGAGATTACTCACTGTCCTCTGGAGGTGTGCAGCAGCAGAGTGACGAGCGTGGAGGCGCCCGGGCAGGTGCAGTTGTTGGCGAGCAGCGCGTACTTGAACTCGTCCTCACAGACCACGTGCTCGGCGAACTTGACGTGCAGCTTGTTCTCCGGCCGGAAGATCTGCACGTACTGCGGCACGCTCGGCGCGAAGTCCTTGACGGCCCATGAGCGCAGGATCGTGTGCTCGTCCTGTCGACACGCAGAAAGCCGCTCATTTGTCTGCCCTAGTGGGATGAAAGGAGAGCGATTCCTGCCGAGACACTGACAGGGGCTTCCAGATTACAAGAGGAGCACTAACTGGATGCTTATCCCTTTCGTGAGCCGTGGGAAACATGCTTTCCACTACAATGAACTCGCTCCTAGTCCCGTGGTATTCACAGTTCCCACCTCTGTACGGTGTTACCACCTATTGAACAGTTAGGGTACTACTTCCAATCGGAAGTTCCTGCCGTTTATACTGTACCTTCGCGCAGAGGCATTGTATAGCTGAGTGTTGCTCTGCAGAGTAGCCTTTCAGTGCTGTTTGCGTGACATTTTGTAATTTTTTCCTCAAAGCTATAGTATAAGGCAAATACTTTTGATTTACCCATATCTATGAAGGAGCACGTAAAATTGGAACGAGGAGAATTCCAGTTTGAAACAAAAGGAGCAATTTCTGCAGTAAAATGGATGGATAACCATCCACTCACTTTCCTGTCCTCAATTCATGACCCATGAGAAACAGCCACAGTGAAAAGGAAAATCAAGGATGGTACTAGTACAGAGATTTCTTGTGGCAGAATACAGCAAAATAATGGGTGGTGTCGATAAGTTTGATAAATTACGAGGAAGGTATGCTATTGGCAGACGTTCTGTAAAATGGTGGCACAGAATATTTTATTTCCTGGTGGATGTTGCTCCCGTGAACACTTTTATCCTGTGGAAAATAAGTAAAAGAGAAAGTGGGCAGTATGATCAGCTCACATACAGGATCCATCTAGCCAGACAATTGATCACTGGCTTCTCATCCCAAAAAAGGCGTGGACAAAAACCTGTCTTTCTGGCAAAAAGCGGTAAAGTACCTGAAGATTTTCGTCATGTGGCTGTAGGGGAGCATCAACCCATTTTAGGAGAAACCCACTGGACGTGCCGCTATTGTAGTACCTAAACTGCGGAAAAGAGCACTCGCTGTGTTTGTACATATTGTCAAATACCACTTTGCATAGACCCATGTTTCAGAAAATTTCATGGCAAGTAATTGTGAACAATCACTGTAACAAGAGAAGTAAATTTATCAAATAAATATGACATATATTGAAAAAGTTGTTTTTGTCATTTAACTCTAAGGAAGGGCAGTGGGAAGAATACTTCCCACCTTGTTGTGTGACCTCACTTTCACAGTCGGACCACATTTGATATCCTGTATGATAAATATACCTATCTGTTAACTACTATCTGCTCTCCATTCATTAAAAAAACTGCTTAATAATTTTTACCACGAAAGGGTTAAGTGCCCGTCAGCAGTTCTTTGATGGGTTGAGCAATACAATACAGTATACAGTGAAGTGGGCAGGCTGTAGGTGATCAGTAATTCAGTCCAGTGGCGACTGAGACAGTGCTAGATTCATTCCCATACTAATGCCTGCTACTTTTTTGTGGGTCTGCTTTTGAGTGCCTGAGCCAGAGTGTGTTGATGTGGTACTAACTTTTATATGTTCTCGCTAATATCACTTTGGTTTCGTTACCCTGAGAATGAGAACAACAGCAGGGGAGAGTCCCAAAATGGCGACTGACATTGAGGTGCTGAACACTTGCACCAATGGGGATACATAGACGCTTGCTAAAGGTAGGAGTGACTGGTCTGAGACGATAGGTACTGCGGTTTAGTAGTGATGAGCAGTAAAAGCCACGACGCGGTCGACTACTCTTACAACGGAACCGCATGAATGTCCCATCACCGATTTGATTCGTATTGACTGGGACTATAGGGCACGACTAGGACTTCAATATATTCGAACGAGAAGGTACAACTCTCAGCCGTTTACCAAAAAACCGAGTTGGAAAATTTTAGGCGTGCGTATGTACAGGATGGCGCACGGAATGATCCAACATTTGTTTTGGCATCAATTTTTTAGGCTATCTGTTGTTATTGTGTGCTACGTTGACAGAAGTGGGAGTACTTCATGGAGATTAATTTTGTTTATTTCCGAGTGCATTGTTTGTGTATCGTTCCAAGACGGCTGACGAAGGAAGACTGACTGTTGAAGAGCGTGTTGAAACTATGTTATTTTTTCATGGAACGACAAGTGCAGTGCTTTCACAGACATCGTTTCGTACACAATTGAAAACTCGATGGTCGGCCTCATTTAAAACAACAAGTAGGCCTTACGAAACATCTAATAGTAACGAATAATTGCTTGAGAGGAAGAGCGAACAGCCTGCCAATGTTCGTTCTCGACAGAATGTCGAACTGTCAGAGCAACGTTACTGAGAAGCCCAGGCAAATCAACTAGGAAAACAGTTGCTTAACTTGGTTTTTCTAGACGATCTGTACAGTGAATTTTAAAAACTGATCTGCGCTTGTACCTGTACAAAATAAGTGTCGCCTAAATTAATGATGGACAAAAAACATCGAACAATAACGTTCGCTGAATGGGCTGTGAATCAAGGTGAACTGTTGAACAATGTTTGTTTTTCAGATGGCGCACATTTTCACCATGAAGGCGTTGCTAATAAACAAAATGTGCGCTTTTGGGCTTCCGAAAGTCCCAAAGTGCTTCATGAAAATGTGCATCATGCTGCAAGAAGTAATATATGGGCCTCTGTTTCAAGTCATGTGGTAACAGGGTCATTCTCTCTTGAATACACAGTGAACAGTGCACGTTATCTAAACACGCTGCGTAGCTGTTTTGTTTAGCAGCTTCTTACAAAACGGTTTCAATTAGGAAACCAGAGGTTCATGCAGTATGGAGCCATACCACAATCAACTAATGTTGTCTTAAACTTCACGCATGAAACGTTTAAGGCAGTCTCATTCCAGACAGACTTCCTAATAGTTTCGTGTGTGTACAAGACTGCCACTCGAACGATCCTGATTTGAATCCGTGTGATTTTTTCCTCGGGGATTTCTAAAGGAAAAGATTTTCCCTAAACATCCTCGTACAATGCTGAAACTGCGAGTGCTGATAATTGAGGCTAGCAACGAGATATGTGTCGAAACATTGGAGATCGTACTGAGGAAATTGACAGACGTGATGGTGGTCTTGTTGAACTCTTCATCAGCAGAACATAACGTTTAGGTATATTGTTAACATGTTTTATTTTACATTTCTGTATTTCGACTCAAATAAATATATTTCTACCAAAACTAATGTTGGAACGTTTCGTGCGCCACTTTGAAGTTTGTGCGAGCGCTAGTACTGAAGGTGTGCGCAGCCGAGAGCGTAGGTGCTTAGTTTGAAAAGACAGATGTCTCTGGGTTGAATCTCACCGCCCGTACTTTTTTAAATTCGCATGTCATTCTAACAATAGTTTACTAAGACAGTGCAAATTGTCAGTATTTAATGATTCATTTATTATTTCCCTAATCCTTATTCTGAAAAAAGGAGAACAAGTATTTGTTAGGGAGACTGGAGATAAAAAAAGAATAAACGAAACTAACATTCAAATAAGTGTACTCATTTTATTTATACTCATGTTACTGTAACAATATTTGTGACGAGTATAGCTATGTACCACTGCACGAATGAGTTTATCGCAAAACAAACTTGGATTACATTCTTAAACGATTCTTGATCGTCACACAATGTCAACGCTTATCACCGAGTATTGTTGCAGGTAGCTCACCAAAAAATTAGCACCAGAAGGGAGATTCGATCCACAGACCTCACGCATATAAAATTAGCACTCACTCGGTCGGTTGCGGACTCCTTGAATAGTACTGACTATATGATGAACACAAGCAGGCCTAAAATCTCCAAACTTGATTTTCTCTAAAATAGTTGAGATATGCGTCTTCCAATTTATACACTCCTGGAAATTGAAATAAGAACACCGTGAATTCATTGTCCCAGGAAGGGGAAACTTTATTGACACATTCCTGGGGTCAGATACATCACATGATCACACTGACAGAACCACAGGCACATAGACACAGGCAACAGAGCATGCACAATGTCGGCACTAGTACAGTGTATATCCACCTTTCGCAGCAATGCAGGCTGCTATTCTCCCATGGAGACGATCGTAGAGATGCTGGATGTAGTCCTGTGGAACGGCTTGCCATGCCATTTCCACCTGGCGCCTCAGTTGGACCAGCGTTCGTGCTGGACGTGCAGACCGCGTGAGACGACGCTTCATCCAGTCCCAAACATGCTCAATGGGGGACAGGTCCGGAGATCTTGCTGGCCAGGGTAGTTGACTTACACCTTCTAGAGCACGTTGGGTGGCACGGGATACATGCGGACGTGCATTGTCCTGTTGGAACAGCAAGTTCCCTTGCCGGTCTAGGAATGGTAGAACGATGGGTTCGATGACGGTTTGGATGTACCGTGCACTATTCAGTGTCCCCTCGACGATCACCAGTGGTGTACGGCCAGTGTAGGAGATCGCTCCCCACATCATGATGCCGGGTGTTGGCCCTGTGAGCCTCGATCGTATGCAGTCCTGATTGTGGCGCTCACCTGCACGGCGCCAAACACGCATACGACCATCATTGGCACCAAGGCAGAAGCGACTCTCATCGCTGAAGACGACACGTCTCCATTCGTCCCTCCATTCACGCGTGTCGCGACACCACTGGAGGCGGGCTGCACGATGTTGGGGCGTGAGCGGAAGACGGCCTAACGGTGTGCGGGACCGTAGCCCAGCTTCATGGAGACGGTTGCGAATGGTCCTCGCCGATACCCCAGGAGCAACGGTGTCCCTAATTTGCTGGGAAGTGGCGGTGCGGTCCCCTACGGCACTGCGTAGTATCCTACGGTCTTGGCGTGCATCCGTGCGTCGCTGCGTTCCGGTCCCAGGTCGACGGGCACGTGCACCTTCCGCCGACCACTGGCGACAACATCGATGTGCTGTGGAGACCTCACGCCCCACGTGTTGAGCAATTCGGCGGTACGTCCACCCGGCCTCCCGCATGCCCACTATACGCCCTCGCTCAAAGTCCGTCAACTGCACATACGGTTCACGTCCACGCTGTCGCGGCATGCTACCAGTGTTAAAGACTGCGATGGAGCTCCGTATGCCACGGCAAACTGGCTGACACTGACGGCGGCGGTGCACAAATGCTGCGCAGCTAGCGCCAATCGACGGCCAACACCGCGGTTCCTGGTGTGTTCGCTGTGCCGTGCGTGTGATCATTGCTTGTACAGCCCTCTCGCAGTGTCCGGAGCAAGTATGGTGGGTCTGACACACCGGTGTCAATGTGTTCTTTTTTCCATTTCCAGGAGCGTATATGTTGAAGTCAGTGAGGGACAATTCGTACGGTTGCGCTGTAAGCAGCCGTCCCTCCAAGTACAGCGTCTCGCTCAACTCATGCGTTATAAACGACGGGATATGATCAAGGATTTGTGTCCACATACAAATGTCGACTGTAATGCCTTAGAGTAGATGTTACGCTAACTTGATTATCGCGAAGTGTGTGCGAGATGGGTCTCGCGGATTTTTACACGAGACATATAAAATCGTTGATTGGAAATTTATCGGAGCCTTCTGGATCAATACGTGCATGAAGGTGACAGTTATCTGAACAACATCATCTCTAGAGATCAGACGTGATGTCACCAACAGTAATCTACAGCCAAACTGATGTATACAGTCTTTTGTAATAGGCAGGGTGTCGTTCTTTTGGCTATCTAGGAGCCTAAAGAACTGTCAGTTGAGTGAAACTTCCTAGCAGACCTGGCAGATCAGTTTTGATCTGCGGGGAAGTTTCATATCAGCGCACACTCCGCTGCAGATTGAAAATTTCGTTCTGGAAACATTCCCCCAGGCTGTGGCTAAGCGATGTCTCTGCAACATCCTTTCTTTCAGGAATGCCAGTTCTGCAAGATCTGCAGATGAGCTTCTGTGAAGTTTGGTAGGTAGGAGGCGAGGTACTGGCGGAATTAAAGCTGTGAGAATGGGTCGTGAGTCGTGCTTGGGTAGCTCAGATGGTAGAGCACTTGCCCGCGAAGGGCAAAGGTCTCGGTCCGGCACGTAGTTTTGATCTGCCAGGAAGTTTCATTATTGGTGTTTCATCCCCCTCACCCAATATGGGCATGGGTGAGTTGTTTCGGTATCTAACATCCCACTTTTCAAGCAATCGAGTTTAAATGCAGGAAACTGAAATAAAATTCTTAAAAATTATTAAAAATATAGTTTTAATTTTTGGTATTTAAATATTTTGACTTTACAACTTTCATATGAAATGTAATACAAATATAATAACTAGAATGAAAAGATGAGAGGTGAAGATCTAAAAATGATCAACAATACATTTGCTACAGTTGAGGCGTGCCTTAGGGAAAGGTGGTTGGAAGGTAGAGAGTCAGCTGATCCGTAAGGTCGCAGATTGTCGTTATAAAGAAAGGGATCTTTTGGGCTGTAACTGTGGAGGTGAGACCAAGTATTGCAGTGGATGGGTTGAATGGTAGCAAACAGAAATATGGGAATGGTATCTGATCCAGTCCATGGTGCGGAGTGGGATGGGAGAATCCTGACGTGGGATGGGAAAGGGGGCGGTTAGATCCATAGTTGTATAGACAAAAGCGTTCGGCAACCGGTGTGCTACCGCATCCTGCTATGGCACCACAAAGTGACATGTGTGACGTGAATATTCGTATGTTATTGTAAGAAATTAACGGATTTCGATTTTTGACATACTGCGAATTTTTATGTTTTTGAAGAAATTACGTGTGACTTATTTTCTTCGATTTTAAGTAAGAAGGTGCTATTTATTCTTTAATAATTTGATACATGTTGATAATCGTTATTTTTATAGAAATCAGATGTAATTTATTTATTCAGTATTGTTGTTATTTCTGAGAAACGTCGCGGTAGTTGACCATCAGCTGTTTATTTTTATGCTCAGTGCTACCGGTTTCCATTAGTAGACTATTATCATGCCGAAGCAAAGTTTGATGATTCTACTGATCGAAACTGGTAGCACTGAGCATAAAAATAAACAGTTGATGGTCATCTATGAAGTTTCACAATTATTTGACAGCTATAAACTCTATCTCTTCACAGATCTGTTATTGTTATAAGGCATAATTGTATTCTCTTCTGTATCACTACACAGGCTAGGATGAGAGTACAGGGTGTTTCAAAAAGAATATACGTATTACAAAGTATTATTTTGTCCAAACTATAGATCGCTGTGCCTCGGTTCGGCTAATGGAGAAACGAATACATAGTCTATATTAATAGCCGCTAGATGTCAGTTGTCTTCTGTTTGCTTCGTAACCGTCATATGTTTAAAATGGCCACTCCGCAGTAGAAATCATTTTGTGTTCTCTAGTTTGCGGGAGTTACAACTGTCTACAACAACAATTTGGCGTGTTTGTCATTTGTAAAATACAACAAGCAAAATTAGTTTTCAACAAGAAAAAGAAACTCTTTGCTTGGAAAAAATTAAAACTGAAATAAGAATGAATGAGATAAGGACGTTTGTATGGGACATGGTGGTTCGCGGGAAGTGAGACGTGGACAACAGTAGCAGCAGGACAGAAAAGGATTGTAGCATTTGTGTTATGTTGTTAACGGAGAAATCTACAAACATCGTGGGTAGACAAAATAACGTTGGCAGTTGTGAGCGAAAGCTTATCTATGGAAGTATTAATTAGGAGGGGAGATTCACTGACAGGTCGTACATTAAGGCAGTTTCAGAAGGAACAGTGGAAGGAAAGATAGGGAGTGCGCGACCTAGGTTAAAAGAAAGTGTGTTTGTTTCAATTTGAGATAACTAAATATCTCGAAAACGACGCATCATTCGAAAAAAAATTTAGGTGAGAAATTAATGTTAGTAGACGAGACATCTGTGCTACAGCTGGCCATTCGTGGTAGACGACGCTGTAATCAAAAAATATCCAGCACGCCTGTTTTTGCAATTAAGAATCGATGCAGTTTATTCTACATTTCATGTATGGTGTAAATTTAAACCTTTGTGTTCTAACAGTTGATATTTACGTTAGGAATTTAGTGTTGGAAATTTTGTTGTACAGTGCGATACGGTTAGTCGTTTCAGTGTCTGGTTAGAAACTATGTTCAGCTCGATCCAGGAACAACGGCGCTTGATATCAGTGAGTCCCATTGCCTCCTACCATTTGGGTGCTTGATTTCGGTGAATATTCATGGCATGTGAGGCTATCACTTCATGGACATTTTACCTTATTACAGTGGTTGTGCCTTGTATTTCGGCGGTAGGCGTGTAGCGGCCAGTGCGAGAGTTACAGTGGTTGGGTGTAAACAAGCACCGAAGAAATCAGTCACCTTGATAAAGGGTTTCGAGGGCGGCCACCGAAATCAAGCATTCCGACGGTTTGGGGTCTCACCACGATCAACCCCATAGGGAACACAACCTGAAATGATGACGTCTGGCGATATTATTCGTACTGTGCGATCATGTTTGCAACACTCAAGTAACTTGTGAACGTCAGTATCAACCATTAGAACACGAAGGTTTACAGTTGCATCGTAAACGAAATGTGGAATCAAAGGCGTCGGTCCTTAATTGCAAAAATATGCCCACTTGGTATCCGTCGATATCAAAGCCATCTACCACGCGTGGGAAATAATAAGCTAAGTAAACCGCAGAATTTTTTTTTTTTTTGCCTAGAAGCCGATTATGCAATAAGTTGGGGGGGTTCCCATTTGAAAATACAAAGCTGACCCCACCCACGCAAGAGGGGTGTTTAGTAGGAGGTGGCCAGGTGTAACACAGACATATGTCTCTTTTACTAATATTAATTTTTCACATAAAACATTTTTCGTACGATGATTCGTTTTCGAGCTTTTTAGTCGCCTCAAGTTAGTACAAGCACCCTGTGTACTGATCAGCTAATAAAATAAAAATTAAGTTGAAGTTGCACCGAGCTGAGGAGACTAGCGGATGACCAAGAACGTTAGAAAGTGGCTACTGTAAACCAACTCACAGGTTCTTTGTTTCCTTCCGAAATAGCCCATGGAACAGTGCTGTCTTCATCACCAGATTGAAATGTCATGTGTGAGGATCACACGCTGCTCAGACACTTATCAAAACCAAAAAACATTGAAAGATCGAAGCAAGCTGCTAGCAAAACCACTTCATTATGGCTTTGCCAAGAAACGTAGGTTGAGTGTATCCACTGTAAAACGACGTCCAGCCATCATTCAATATGTGACTGACTTTGAGTTCGAGAACGCCACATTACTGTCTCTGAGGCGCACAAGCTGAAGAACAAAAGAAAAAGAAACAAAGCAAACCTGCAAAAAAGACGTCCATTGTAGTGTCATCGAAAACTTTAAGGCTCCTGCTGCAGCAGGACTACATTTTTACAAGTTATTTACGGTACTTTAAAAACATACCGCGTTCTTTTACTTCCGCATGTGTACGCTGGTTTATGAAGCCCTGGTCGATTGCCTTTTCCGGCCTCATATAGCCGACACGGCGCGAGTTCTGACTTACCGCGAGGCAAACGAGCCGTGCTTTTTTCTCGATACCAGAAGATATAGCATGGCCCCGGAAGAGGGCGGTCGATATATCGGCTAAAGGCGGTAGCAGCTTTATTGCCGCGGGAAAAAGAAAGGCAATTGGTCTGCCGGTTACGAGGGAAGACGGCCTGGAAAAATCTGAGATCGCAGGGTGGCGGGATCGCCGACAGAATCGCCTCCGAGACAACCTTCCGCGCTGCATTTACAAGAGCTGAATGCTAAAGGATAGTGGAAAATATTGCTCAGTCGTTAAGAAATTATTCGTATTGCGCTTACGCTCTCCCAGTTAAGGTAATAATGGCTTGTGTAATAAACTTCCATTCTACATTGATGTAATTACTAGTTTATTGATTTATGTATTCCATTCCAATGTATCCTGTTACCAGGAATACGAACACAAGTTGTATTGATTCTTTCACAAATTATGCAATATACATTAATACAGAATTTTATTCTAAGCAATACTACCCCATCACCATAACTATTCCTACTGCTACGACTAGTATTACTACTACTACTACCACCATTATTATTATTATTATTATTATTATTCATCTTCTTAATCTCTATATATAAAAGGCGATGTCCTCACTGACTGATTGACTCGCCATCGCCCAGTCTGTACGGCTGAGGACAGAAACTTGAAATTTGGAGAAGGTGTCGATCTTATATTCTAAGCGTCGTTTACAAAGGCATTTTTCTAAACTCCAACCCTAAGGGGATGAAATAGGTAATGAAGGTTTTTTATTGAAAAAATGTCGTTATTAAGGCAATTCTGAAGCAAGACCTACAAAAAAAAAGTGGAATTTTTGTTTCACGCTCAGAAATAAAGAAACATGTGTTTCAGCTTTTTTGGAAATTTACCCTGTGCGAGTGAAATAGTGGGTGAAAACTTTTTTTTGAAAATATATCATTGTTAAAGAACTACTAAAGTATTTTTAAAGCTACATCTGTTAACACTGGTTGTTGACTTCTCGGTTACAAATTAAAAAATACGTGTTTCAGTATTTTTGGTAATTGAACCCCTAAGGGGGGTGAAATACGGGACGAGATTTTTTATGAAAATATTTTGTTATGAAAGTATTTTTAAAGCTATATCTACGAAAATTTAAATTAGACTTCTCAATTAGAAATAAAAAAAATACTTGTTTCACTGATTTTGGAAATTCAACCCCTGTGGGGGTGAAACGAGAGATAAAAGTTTTTGTGGAAATATTTCATTGTGGAACCATTCTTGAAGCTAAATCTATGAAAACTTGTAAGTGGCGCCACTGTTAGAAATAAAACATAAAAATATTTGGAAATTCCACTCCGAAGAGGGTGAACAGGGGATGAAAAGGTTTTTGAAAAATGTCGCCAGAACGGGAATTTTGAAGTTAGACCAACGAAATCTATTATTTGGTTTCTCAGTCAGAAAATAAAAAATACATATTCCAGTTTTTTGGTAATCCCACATCGAAGGGGGTAAAATAGTGGGCGAAAGTTTTTTTGAAAATAAATAATCAATAAAGAACTACTAAAGGATTTTTAAAGCTACATATGTGACAAGTGGTTTTTGATTTTTCGGCCAGAAATAAAAAAAATACATGTTTCAGTGTTTCTGGAAATTCGGCCCCTCAGGTAGCGCAGTAGGGGATGAAAATTTTTAAGAAAATATTTCGTTATATTAAAAAAATTTTTAAAGCTACATTTGTGAAAATTGGTATTTCAGTTCTCGGTTAGATGTAAGGAAATATTTGTTAGGAGATCGAAAGTTCCAATGGAAATATCTCCACAAGAACGCATTTTGGATTCCGGCTACCAAAATCACTTTTTGTCAGAAGCACATTTGGAAAAGACCGTGCTTACATGGCCTTAATTAACCTAAAAGGTTCGAAGGTGTTGCAGTTTGTGAACAACATAAAAATTCCATTAAATGTAAACAAAAGAAGACTCTGCAGACCATACAGTCAACACGAGCGAAGCAGCTGGCGATAAGATAGTAATAATAAACGAAACATTATTTCTGCCATGAATAAAAACCACACCTGCTACCAAATCTGTGTCTTCTAGTACTATAACAACTCCAAATTTTTCTCTGTCACATTCCATAATGTTGTAAACCACTCCCCGGTCCATACGCACGCCCTGCTGGTTCCTTGGGCGCTATGGAAGGCGTTGTGGTTCCATATGCCTCTTCCAATGCTTGTTGGCTCCCTGGTTGCAGAGAGGAATTCCCCTGTCGCAGGGGAGCATCGTTGTAGCCAACGACTCTGGCAGCCATACTCTGGCCCATGTCATCCCGGTTCTGGTTACTTTGGTGGCGATACACGGCCCACGGTTGCGTTTCTCTCTGATGATGTTACGGTGGCTGCGCATACGTGTTGGCAGTTCTCCTGCCGCATCTTTTGACCTCAGCTGCCTTCGCTGCGTTGCTTCTCAATCTTTTGCCGTATCCGCTCGCAGTGCAGTAGACAGGGTTTGCTTGATAAGCTAATGCGCTACCCAAGTCATTCTTGAAATAGCGTCAGCAATGTTGTCCAAGATCTGCCATTCTGTTTCGCAATGCAGCACCTCTTTGACATCGAGTCTTCCGTTCTGATTCAGTTGCTGCGATCAGTATCAGCAACATCGGCATACCCCCAGATAGTGTTTTCTGTCGTACCCTCTTTACCACAGCCACGCTCGGACGTCTGTCTACCAATTCAAATTCAAATGGCTCTGAGCACTATGGGACTTAACATCTGAGGTCATCAGTCCCCTAGAACTTAGAACTACTTAAACCTAACTAACCTAAGGACATCACACACATCCATGCCCGAGGCAGGATTCGAACCTGCGACCGTAGCGGTCGCGCGGCTCCAGACTGAAGCGCCTAGAACCGCTCAGCCACACCGGCCGGCGTCTACCAATTCGATGACTAGGCGGCGTAGTGCCATGACCAGAAGTGTACCAGGCCCTTGAGAGGTTCAGATGTTTTATTCCCAGTCAGTGTTTTATATTTGGTAGGAAACCATAAGTGCGCCTCGCTCTTTGAGTACCACCTCATCCTTTCTGCCATAGGTG
Source organism: Schistocerca serialis cubense (assembly GCF_023864345.2). Classification (NCBI taxonomy): domain Eukaryota; kingdom Metazoa; phylum Arthropoda; class Insecta; order Orthoptera; family Acrididae; genus Schistocerca; species Schistocerca serialis. Next base: position 223,731,540 of record NC_064638.1, read on the forward strand.
GAGGACCTGATTTTGAATTTTCTACTTGCTTCTGGCGCTTATTCCTATTAAATTTGGATCTTCTTGACTTCTTAATGTTGTTCTTTCTTCAGCCAATACATCGACGCTTTTTCTTCGTATCTGGAGATGGAGTGAACTCATTCCAAGTATTACTTACAAAGTCTCAACTGACACAGAGCCAAAAGCTTCCGTCAACAGCAGAAGTATTCCACGTTGCACTCTGTTAAATATCCATGCTGGTGTTATGAGCAAAAGTCTGTGGGCCCAAGTACTGGGACAATATCCCACGATCGCAGTCAAAATAGTGTTATGACATGTTCTTATTGTTTGCATTGGCTGCTTATAATCATAACTGGCAAGACTAATCATTTTGTTCATCGTTTTCCTGGCTCTCTTGCTCATTTCTTCAATATGTGCACCATAATTTTGTCGTTCGTCCAAGAAGGCGCCTAAGTATCTGGTGACGGACTTTCTCTTCATGGACCTGTTGCTTAATTTCGTGTAACTACTAATGTGTTGTAAGGATTCCCTTGCGTGAGCATAATAAGTAAAGTTGTCGCATCAGAATATATTTTTACTTGTAGCTTCATCCACCGCAGTCACTGATTTTGGTATCTGATGTTACCCCTAGTTCTCCAGTTGTACCCCACAGCGATTGTGCAGTGGTAGTGGTGGTTGTGGAGATATTTGTGGAGCCATCACATTGCTATCGTCACCAGAACATGCCCTATCTCCTTCGCACCAATGAAAAAAATTCGAGATTGGCCTCTAATGTTCTTGTGTCTTTATAATATTCACGAATGTTAAAAAATATTTTTGAATGTTCTAGTATATCCATGAAAGTAATAGACTACAGTTTGGAAATGGCAATATTGCAAGTGTTGTGTAATGCAGTAAAAACAGAATAACAACTCAGAGGAAAAGTGTATCTATTGTAGAGAGAAACTAATTAAATAAAAAATGGTAGTGCGAGCGAATAATTTTAGCAATACAAATGACGTAGTTCAATAAATATATAAGTGAATATAGAATATGGAACCAGGGGAAGAAAAAATGTTTGAATTCATTGATACAATGGCAACCAAGACGAAAAAGTAAACTTCCCAACAGAATTCGTAAATTAACTCACTGTTGCAAGTATATTTCTTCCCAACAGAATTCATAAATTAACTCAATGTTGCAAGTATATTTCTTCAGTAAGGCTTTAACATCATAGCTGCAGAAATATTAATCGTAAAAGAAAACGCAAGTCAGTATTCAATTCAATTTCAACTAACGTATTCAGCTTTACAACGCTTTAACTCCCGATAAGATTATCGTAGCGTATAACTATCAAAAAGGCACGAAGTCCAACATTCCAACGTGGCAGAGTAAGTTTAAAAAGAGTCCTGTTTCCTGCAAGAACAACTATCCATAATGTGCACACGTGTTGGACAATACAAAAGTTATTCGTCTTGCCACACGAAAGCAAACCACCAAATGTAGTTTATAACAGTACCAAAATGAATAATTCCCCTATCGTAGTACAAAAAAGGTGAATAAGTCCTGGGTAGAGTTAGGGATTTACAAGAAGGGAACAATGTTTTCCAACTTACCTGGCAGCTTCAGAGACATTTAAATCAAATTATCTCCACGTATTCGCACTCTGTTGCTGTCAATATTAGTGCCCGTGTCAAGTAAAGTAATATGCTACATGAGATCATATCGTATAACATGACACATGGCGTCATGTCGTACAATATATTACAACGTGTCGTTAGCTTTATCATGCATGCATCCCCGCTCTGGGATGCTTCCTATTACAGATGCACCCTCGCTCTCGGATAGTTTTATTGTAGACGCATTCCGCTCTCTAGAAGCATATACATGTGTGTATATTTGTCTTATACTCCTCACCATTCATGAAACAGGAAGTGGGTTTGGAAGACAAATGGTCCCCTGAGGTGGAAAAAAAATCAACGATCCCTCCACACAGAAAGCAAAAAACTGATTTAGGGTCCCGTCCAGGAACAAATCCACTCTCAGAAATTTTATCTCCCCAGAAAATTTTTCTAGCTATTGAATGTATGCTCTTCGGCCATATGATATTATTATTATTATTATTACTTTTTACTATGGCTGCCGAATCTTGTGGGTTTTGGGCACAGAATCAGGGAATTTAGACAATAAATTGTAAGATGCAGGTGTGCCAACACCTTGCAACTAAGAGCTTACTGCGCTGGGGAAGTAGGGGTAACTCGTAAAAAAGAGCGAATATGTTCAGATGTTTTGGTTTAACTATCCTAGAAGATTCCAAATAAGTTGGAAAGCTAGTTCCCTTATTTTACATCCCTAACTCTGTCCAGGACATATTCGCCTTTTTTGTGCTATGATAACAGCATTTTTCATTCTGGTTCCCAACGTTTACTCTACCACAATTCTGACGTTTGACCAAAAATAGCTTGGCAACCGTTGTAGATTTTTTGACTCGGGCGACAATTTTATCACTTCAAACCGTCACGGCACGTGCAATTCGCGTGAAACTGGTTCTTACGTGCATTTCATACACAGTCTCAGACGGCAACTGATAAAGCTTTCACGAAACGAAAGTGTGAGTATTAATTACGTGTATTCCTTTACCTTCTCAAAGAATTTGAATCGATTGTCACGAGTTTGAAACATAGAAGTGGCACACGTAAGAAATCTCAGAAAAGGTGTTCTTTGCTCCTAAAATCTGAATGAAACTAGATTTTTGAAAGCGAGTTTTCAATTTAATCGTGAGAAGGAAGTTTTTATTTATTTGATTCACTTCCAACAGTTTCCACGCATTCAGTTCACGTAAGAAAGGATTATATGTGCTACGTTTAGTTCGACTTTAAACCATCATATCTCAACAACAGATGAAGATTATTGTATAGAAAAATTTAGTATTGACTATGTCCATTTATCTACCTTCGTGTAAAGTTTCAACCGATTCGTAGAAGATTAAGTAAAGACGTAGTGCGCTTTAAAAGCCTTCCAGGAAAGCATGTTTTTTGCACTTAAAGTGGAAACGAAGCAAGATTTCTTTTGAAACGGTTAAAACTTTTCTTAGACCAAGCTCTTATTCGCCGATGGACCAAATGTGAACCATCAGTCTCGCTCCAGTCCGATTTATTTAAGGGTGACTGTTCTTTCACGTAAAATCTACCAAATTACCTCCTTTCGTCTGTGAAAGACGTTCCTGTGCTGCGAAGGTAAGAATAATTACAGTTTGATTGGCTGTGCAACTATTGGTGCTTTATTTTCAAAAAGAAAGACAGGGAGAAATGTGTTTTACTACATCATTTTTTGAAATACGATGGTAGTAGATGTATATTTGAAAACCATTCTATCTCAGTATGTGCTGACAGCAGCTATTATTTTATTTATGTTTGGCTCTCGTACGATGCTGAACGGAAGAAGTGATACAATGTGATTATTATTAATTATTATTCATTAATAATGTGTGCCAAAGTTCGGCTGGGGCTTACAAACGATGAGCCACAATGAAACACTGTTGCATAGCCGACGCGTGTTGGAACTACGTATGTGGGGAGATCAGGTCTTTAACTAGCAGATTACTATTACATTGAAGCTGATGACACTAATGGTACATTTTTGTGCGCACTCATCTTGTCGTGAGACCACACTTTCGGATAGTGCTATTTATGAATGTCGAGCGAAAAATTTTCGTTAACACACAAAGTGGTGACTGACTGCGTGGTTTGCAAACAAGCAAAAAAATTAATTCAAAATTATAAGCGCTTTCACGGCCACTTGCTGACTAAACGCCTGTTGGTTTCAGTATCGGGTTCTTTGGATGATGTTTGTCTGACGATTTTTCTGATGTTTCGCCAGCACGTGTGGCTGGCATTGTCAAAGCTTCACTCTCCATTGCTGTTGGCTGACTGGACCAGTCCACCACCACCAATGGAGGGTGGGGCTTTGACAATGCCACCACTCGTGTCAGACAAACTTCAGCCGAAAAACACGAGAGAGAAGCCAACAGGCATCTTGTCAACAAATTGATTGCATAACTTTATTTTATTGGGCTGGCAATTAAAACTTAAATCATAAAGTTTTTCTTCCTTAAAAATCTGTATATCGTGGCAGGTGTCTGAAACCCTATCCTCCCCAACGCAGCGAGCGAGATGGCGCAATGGTAGGACATTGGACTCGCATTTTAGACCACGGTGGTTCAAATTCCTGTCCAGTTGTCTGGGTTTTTTCATAGTTCCCCCAAGTCGCTCAAGTGAAATGCCTGGATAGTTGCTTTGAAAAGGCATGGCCTATTTTCTTCCCCGTTCTACCGTAACCTGATCTTGTGCTCCATTTCTAATGATCTAATGGGATGTTACAACTTAAGCTTCTTTATTCCCACCACCGCAATGCGAGTCCATAGACTTGACCACCGCACCGGCAGACTCGGAGTGTAGGGGAAGAAGGGGGACAGGGTGTGTGTAACCAGTAACGAAGGTGGCAGGCACTACGTACCGCGGCCGTCTTGTCGGCGTAGTTCCTGGCGGCGAGCACGAAGCACGCCTCGGCCTCGTTCATGCGCGCCCTGGCCAGGTCGCTGTCCTTGAGGCACGACCCCTGGATGTAGATGACGCGCTGCGCCCAGATGGGCACCTGCAGGATCATGCGCATCGTCGTGTCCAGTTCCATCGGCGACAGCAGCACCACGTAATAGTCCTGCAGACCGTGAAAAGGGCGCATTACTAAAATGGGTTGCTCCATGTGACATCAGAAGTGAGGTCGCCGCTAACATCGAGAGGCATAAATCACGTACAGTGACCTCACATCCACCCTTTGGACATCAACCTGCCAAGACAAGACTGAAGTCCAGGAAGAGTTTCCTAACAACTTCACAGCCATTAGAAGGATCAGCTGCGGCTACCCGACTCACGAAGTGGAAAGATATATGCCAACACCTGTCAAACTGGATGACACCACAAGAATCCCTGCCGCCTGGACACATGGAGAAATGGGTCATCTGGAAGTCCTTAAACAGACTACGGACCGAAGTCGCAAGATCGAGGGACAATCTCCTTAAATGGAACTTCCAACTGCCAAATGCCAACAAAACACTGTGCGAATTCGGTGAATTGCAGACAACCCGGTATCTCTTCAAATGTAACTTATGCCCAACCAGCTGTAGCATGAAGGACTTAATGTCTGCAGCACCCAATGCTATCAAAGTTGCCCAATTCTGGGTGAATATTGTATAGTACTGGATGACACCACAAGAATCCCTGCCGCCTGGACACATGGAGAAGTGGGTCATCTGGAAGTCCTTAAACAGACTACGGACCGAAGTCGCAAGATCGAGGGACAATCTCCTTAAATGAAACTTCCAACTGCCAAATGCCAACAAAACACTGTGCGAATGCGGTGAATTGCAGACAACCCGGCATCTCTTCAAATGAAACTTATGCCCAACCAGCTGTAGCATGAAGGACTAAACATCTGCAGCACCCAATGCTACCAAAGTTGTCCAATTCTGGGTCAATACTGTATAGTTTTCTTTGTATATATTGTATATGTGTTCATTTTAGTGTACCTCTGCTGCGAATAAAAGAAGAAGACTAAAATGGGTGGCTAATTAGACAATACGTAACCACTACCGAGATACGTATATACGAACTAGTTTCCCAAATACGTGATTGGTTGGAGGATTATGCACTGAGGTGACGAAGTTATGAGCCGGCCGTGGTGGTCTAGCGGTTCTGGCGCTGCAGTCCGGAACCGCGGGACTGCTACGGTCGCAGGTTCGAATCCTGCCTCGGGCATGGGTGTGTGTGATGTCCTTAGGTTAGTTAGGTTTAAGTAGTTCTAAGTTCTAGGGGACTTATGACCTCAGATGTTGAGTCCCATAGTGCTCAGAGCCATTTTTTTGACGAAGTTATGGAGTTCCTCTTAGTATCAGGCCGGACCTTTTACCCGGTCATAGTGCAAGAACTCGAAATGGTATGGACTCAGCAAGTCGTTGGAAGTCCCATGTAGAAATATTGAGCCATGCTGCTTCTACAGTCGTCCATAATTGCGAAAGTGTTTCTGGTGCAGGATTTTGGGCACGAACAGACCTCTCCATTATGTCCCGTAAATGTTCTATGGGATTCAGATCGGGCGATCTGGGTAGCCAAATCATTCACTGAAATTTCCATAATTTTCTTCAAACCATCGCCAGTAACTGAGGCAAGGTGAAATGGCGCACTGCCAACCACACAAATTCTGTCGTTGTTTGGCCTCCAAGCAGCCGAACATAACCATTTCCAGTCAGTGGTCGGTTCAGTTGGAGCAGACGACCCAACAGTCCCTACTACTGCGGTGCCACCACCATTTTGCACAGTGTCTTGCTGACAACTTGCGTCCGTTGTTTGGTGGAGTCTGAGCCAGATTCGAACCCTGCCGTCATCTCTTAGCAACAGAAATAGGGACTCATCCGACCAGGCTACGGTTTTCCAGTCCTCTATGGTCCGATCGATATAGTCACGAGCCGAGGAGAGGCGCTGCAGGCGATGTCGTGCTGTTAGCAAAGGTACTCGCGTCAGTAGTCTTCTGCCATAGCCTATGAACACCAAACTTCGCCGCCCTGCACTAATGGGTACGTTCCTGTACGTCCGACATTGATTTCTATGATTATTTCACGCAGTGTTCCTTGTTTGCTAGCACTGACAACTCTGCGCAAACGCCGCTGCTCTCGGTCCTTATATGAAGGCCGTCGGACACGGCGTTGTCCTTGGTGAAAGATAACGCCTGAAATTTGATATTCTCAGCACACGTTTGACTCTGTGGATCTCTAAATATTAAATTCCCTAACGATTTCCGAAATGTAATGCTCCATGCAGCTAGCGCGAACTACCAATCCATGTTCAAAGTTTGTTAATTCCCGTCGAGCGGCCATGATCAAGTTGGAAACCTTTTCACATGAATCACCTCAATACAAACGACAGCTCCGCCAAAGCACTGCCCCTTTATGCCTTGTGTACGCGATACTACCTCCATCTCTATATGTGCATAACGCTATCCCATGCCTTTGGCACGTTGGTGTATATTACTAAACGGCTAACCTTGGGTGAGTGCAAGTTGCTGGTTGCCTACCTAATGGCTTCCAGGGGCAACAAAAATTTGTTTTCGATGTTTCATAAAGTGAGTGACCGAATTTCAAAATTTAAATTGCTGATATATGCACTCGTTAGGCGCTATAAACCTATATTTACAGGTTTAAAACAATAGGTCAGATGTAATAGAAAAAAACTGTGTACATCTCTCGAGGCAGCATAACTCACAGTGCGCAAATTACCCAGATTATATTCATCCAGTATTTGAGAATGAGAGTACTTAGCGACTTGAAACAAACTTTAGACATAAGCTGACAACAAAATTAAACTGTCCCGTTTTTCAAACCTTTCAGTTTCTCCTATTGCGACGTAGGTTTGGAATTCAGCTCAAAGGTACCTTCAAACTTCCTCAGTAATAGTGTAGAAAGTGTGCACCCAGCGACGTCAGTCTCTGGCTCGGCAAGGTGGCAATATATGTTTTAAAAAATCCAGAGCCGAAAAGGCCATGTGAGGTGTAAGGTGGGTTAATGATGTCACACTGGCACAAAATTTCACCACAGTTTCGCACAACGCCACGGTGGACGTGTCACACCACGAGTACGTCACACCTCCGTTAATCTACATCTCACCGCTTTTCTTGACACATTTGCGATGGAATGCAGATCCGTGATTCCGAGCGATGAAAACACACGGTTTTCTTTTGGGTGACTATGAAAAATGTTTGGGACGAACCACTGCTCAGAATCGACAAGAAAAAACTTCAGGAGGGGTCATGAAGGGCATCAACGAAACCAACCCTTTCGCACATTTCGTGGTCGAAAACGACAGTTTGCAGTGTGATGTGCAACAGGACCACGTCCTTGAAAATATTTGAGACGCTCGGCACCTTCCAGACGATCCAGCCCTTTTTTAAGGACATCATGGAGATACAACCGCCTGCCGGAGTGGCCGAGCGGTTCTAGGCGCTTCAGTCTGGAACCGCGAGACCGCTACGGTCGCAGGTTCGAATCCTGCTTCGGGCATGGATGTGTGTGATGTCCTTAGGCTAGTTAGGTTTAATTAGTTCTAAGTTCTAGGGGACTGATGACCTCAGAAGTTAAGTCCCATAGTGCTCAGAGCCATTTGAGAAACAACCCCCATGGACGTGATTTCACCCCTTTGGCGTGTAGTGTGACCAGAATTTTTGTTTTGGTGTACGGTGTTCTGGTATATGTGGTGCTACTAGGAACTATTCAAAACTATCCAGTGAAATCTGAATGTGATCTGAAGCAGAAAACCTTGTATTTATACTTTTTCATCCCTTCTTTTTCGCGCCCTTCTGAAGCATGTGTATGCGGGAGTGCGACATCGACGCAAGTGTGTATAAAGTAGCATAGGGAGCTTCTAGGACTCCCCCCAGTTTGACAATACCATCGGTGGCATACGCGCACCGTCATCGGGCCCTTCGAAAAAGTACATGATGTACAGGAACAATCATTCACCAATTCCTAGGCAATCCCCTTGACGCCCCACAGATTTCGTATCTGGCAAGCAGACACTAGTTCAAATGGCTCTAAGTACTATGGGACAACATCTGAGGTCATCAGTCCCCTAGACTTAGAACTATTTAAACCTAACTAACCTAAGGACATCACACACATCCATGCCCGAAGCAGGATTCGAACCTGCGATCGTAGCAGCAGCGCGGTTCTGGACTGACCGGCACTGGTGCAGTGGCGTCATTCAGCTGAGGTATGTCGAAGGCGTTTGCTATCCCGCAGGTGCCTAGAATTTGGCGAATAGTTGTCTCTGTACACGTACGTTTTTAACATGCTCAGCAAATGTGTGCGGAAGGCACCGAAAGTGATGTTATCTGAGAAGGCTTTGAGCGACCCTTCGTCATTGTATTCATGTAAGTGTCATTGTTGCACTCCGCTGTGCACACGTCACAGGAGGGCATGAAAAAGATGGGATGAAAAAGCATAAATATCCTTTTCTACTTTGGATCACGCTCAAATTTTGAACGATCCCTAATGACATATCAAAGCAAAAATTGTGGTCACGCTACACTCCAAACGGGTGAGATAACGTTCGAGGCGATGTAGTCCAGAAGGTGCTAGCGGTGTCGAAGGCTGTCAATGTCGTCGTCCTGCTACACATCGCAATGCAAACTGTCGTTTTCGACTGCGAAATGTGTCAAAATGAACGGCGCAAGGGAGGACATCGTTTCATTGACGCCCTTTACGACACTTCCTCTGGAATTTTCGTGTCGATTCTGAGCAGTGGTGTTGCCGATGTGTTATACCTGGGCCACCCGTACGAAAACTGCGTAATTTCAACGCGCGGGGTCACGGATATGACCTCCATCGCAAAGGCGTCAAGGGAAGGGGTGGATGAGGGTTATGGTAGGTGTGATGACCTTTCCATAGTTTGAGACGTCAAGTAGGTGTTGGGCCAAATTGTGTTGAAATTTGGTTTCATTGTGACGTCATTAACCTACCTCCCACGATCTTCTAAGCCCTGCCCTTTTTCGTGCATGCGTCGGCACACTGGTGTTTGAAGCATCACTGATCCTGAGGGTGATGTCGCAGGGCACCATGCTTTTGCATCGTTACAAAGTAATGTTGTAGGCACCTTCGAACTAAATTTCAGACTTTTACATCGCAATGTGGGGTAATGAAGGATTCAAAAAATGGACCTTTATTTTGTTGAACATCGTGATTTCAAACTTATACGAAATTTTTTCTCGCTTACAGCCTGAACCCCTCTTTCCATCCCAGCAAAAAGAAAAAAAATGCTCTAAAGAAAAAAAACATTGCATACCACATTGTAAGACTGCAGCATCAGGCATAGCGTTTTAATTTATTACTTCTTTACAAGTAATACTATTCGTCCACGTGTGATTACCTCGTTGTTGTCGAGATTTCCTTCCTCCATTCTAAGACATTTTGCAGACAGTGCACAAAAATATACCACTCGACCACCAACAAGTCGGGAAGTACGACATTTTATACGAAGGAGTTCGGTATTTTAAAGAATTGAGAGTTGGGGTTTACTGATGTTTGACTAATAGAAATCAGTGTGTCGTGCTGGACGGTGAATGTTCCCCAAAAACGAAAGTAACGTCTAATGTATCCTAAGGAAGTGTAAATGACCTATGATTTCCTGACTATACATAAACGATTTATCAAATTGGATGAGAAGTATCGTAATATAATTCACTGCCGATTCGACTGAGTAGGGAGTATCGTCGTTGGACGAATTGCTGAAATACCTGAAAAAAATTTCCATTTACTGCATAGACCTGCAGATCTGCTGTGATCTTCTTCATGGGTGTAGCCCACACGTCATGCCATTGTAATAGAGAGAATATAAAAATATATGTTAATATACAAAGGGAAACGATCTCGTCATTCTGGAAGGCACAATGGATAAACAAACGTATGCATCTTTCCTTGGGGACCATGTCGACACCCACATGTAGCCCTCCTTTTCCTCGGCACGATGGCATCCATCAGCAGTACAATGCAGCTCACAGTGTACGTACTTGGTTCGAAGAACACCAGGACGAGTTTAGTGTGCTTCCCGTGGCCACCAAACTACCCGGATTTAAACCCAACGGAGAACTATGGGACCATCTCAATCGGGTTGTTGCATCCTCAACCGAGAAAACTAGCACAGGTGGCCACGGCATTGTGGTCGGCTTGGCTTACATCCCACTCGGTACCTTCCAGAACCCCATTGTCTATTCTCCTGCACATCCGCGTTGCAAAAGATACACTACTGGCCATTAAAATTGCTATACCAAGAAGAAATGCAGATGATAAACGGGTATTCATTGGACAAATATATTATACTAGAACTGACATGTGATTACATTTTCACGCAATTTAGGTGCATAGATCCTGAGAAATCAGTGCCCAGAACAACCACCTCTGGCCGTAATAACGGCCTTGATACGCCTGGGCATTGAGTCGAACAGAGCTTGGATGGCGTGTACAGGTACAGCTGCCCAGTT